>NW_017192375.1:0-10310 GCF_001704415.2 Capra hircus
GAGGATCGACTCACACCACTGTGGCACGTGGAACAGCCTGTGGGAAAGCCTCGTGGGAAAGCCTCGTTGGAAAGCCTCGAGAGAAAGCCCCTGATCCCTTGATCACGCGAAGGGAAGCGCGACACTGCTGCTACAGCTCGGAAGGAAGCGCACGTGCATGCCGCTACTCGAGACGAGGACTGACTCCCCTTGGGAGACTCCAGAAGTACACCAAGATCCATGTCAGCACTGAAGAGGAATCCTCAGGTCCGGCACTGACTCCACACAAGGTCTTAGGCCCAGCATCAACGGAGAGGAATCCCGAGAGGCCCCGAGCAACTCGCATGGGGACTGGACTTTCCTGTGGCCACCAGAGCGGTCCTTGAAGTCCCCGTCGTAAGTCGAGAGCACCTGCCGCAACTCGAGAAAATCCAGGAGGTTCTCCCCTCCAGGCGAGATGAGGCCCATTTCCGATGAGGCGTTTCGAGGCTAATCACACCTAACCTCTGGAACTTCCACAGGGTCCTTCACACCCTTGCTGCAACTCAAGACGTTCCCTTACATACCGGTCTCCACTCGAGAGGAAGCACGATAGTCCGCCCACATCCAGAGGAGCCCCGTTTCTGCTCCTAGCTTGAGAGGAGGGATCCTTTCCCTGCCTGGTCGGGAAAGAATTCCCGGCGTTCCCGTCGCATCTCAAGAGGAGGCGCTCTCCACAGGAAAGGCGAGAGGAACTCCAGGGTCGTGCCACCATTCCCAGAGTCCCCCAGATGTTTCAGTCCATTCCAGGGAAAGCCTGTTTTCCCTGCACTGCCTCGACTTTCAAGCCGAGGATCGACTCACACCCGGTGGCACGTGGGACAGCCCTGTGGGAAAGCCTCGTGGGAAAGCCTCCGTTGGAAAGCTCGAGAGAAAGCCCCTGACCCCTTGGTCCACGCAAAGGGAAGCGTGACACTGCTGCTTCAGCTCGGGAGGAAAGCGCACGTGCATTCCCCCACTCGAGACGACGACTGACTCCCCTGGGGAGACTCCAGAAGTACCCCAAGATCCATGTCAGCACTGGAGAGGAATGCTCAGGTTCCGGCACCTACTCCACACAAGATCTACGCCCCGGCATAGACGGGAGAGGAATCCTGAGAGGCCCCGAGCAATTCGCAAGGGGACTGGCCTTTTCTGAGGCCACCAGAGCGGGTCCCTGAGGTCCCCGTCGTAAGTCGAGAGCACCTGCCGCAACGCGAGAAAATCCAGGAGGTTCTCCCCTCCAGGCGAGATGAGGCCCATTTCCGCTTAGGCGTCTCCAGGCTAATCACATCTAACATCTGGAACTTCCAAAGGGTCCTTCACACCCTTGCTGCAACTCAAGAAGTTCCCCGACATACCCGTCTCCACTCGAGAGGAAGCACGAGTGTCCCGCCCACATCCAGAGGAGCCCTGTTTCCGCCTCATAGCTCGAGAGGATTGATCCTTTCCCTGCATGGTCGGAAAAGAATTCAAGGCGTTTCCAACGCATCTTAAGTGGAGGCGCTCTCCACAGGAAAATAGAGGAACTCCAGGGTCGTGCCACCATTCCCAGAGTCCCCCAGATGTCTCAGTCCATTCCAGGGAAACCTTTATTCCCTGCACTGCCTCGGACTTTCAAACTGAGGATCGACTCACACCACAGTGGCACGTGGGACAGCCCTGTGGGAAAGCCTCGTGGGAAAGCCTCGAGGGAAAGCCACAGATCCCTTGATCCATGTGAAGGGAAGCGTGACACTGCTGCTACAGATCGGGAGGAAAGCGCACGTGCATGCCCCCAGTTGAGTAGAGGACTGACTGCCCTGAGAGACTCCAGAAGTACACCAAGATCCACTGTCAGCACTGGCAGAGGAATCCTCAGGTTCTAGGCACCTGACTTCCACACAAGATCTTAGGCACCGGCATCGAAGGGAGAGGAATCCCGAGAGGCCCCTGAGCAACTCGCATGGGGACTGGCCTTTCCTGAGGCCTCCAGAGCGGGTCCCTGAGTCCCCATCGCAAGTTGAGAGCACCTGCCTGCAACTCGAGAAAATCCAGGAGGTTCTCCCCTCCAGGCGAGATGAGGCCCATTTCCGCTGAGGCGTCTCGAGGCTAATCACATCTAACATCTGGAACTTCCAAAGGGTCCTTCACACCCTTGCTGCAACTCAAGAAGTTCCCCGACATACCGGTTCTCAACTCAAGAGTAAGCATGAGAGTCCCGACCATTTCCGAGTGGCCCCGTTTCCGACTGCTAGCTCGAGAGGAGAGATCCTTTCCCTGCGTGGTCGGGAAAGAATTCCCTAGCATTCCTATCGCATCTCAAGAGGAGGCGCTCTCCACAGCGAAAGACGAGAGGAACTCCAGGATCAGGCCCCATTCCCAGAGTCCCCCTGATTTCTCAGGCCATTGCAGGGAAACCTGTTTTCCCTGCACTGCCTCGACTTTCAAGCCGAGGATCGACTCACACCACCGTGCACGTGGGACAGCCCTGTGGGGAAGCCTCGTGGGAAAGCCTTGTGGGAAAGCCTCGATGGAAAGCCACAGATCCCTTGATCCACGCGAAGGGAAGCGGCCACACTGCTGCTAAAGCTCCGGAGGAAAGCGCACGTGCATGCCCCCACTCGAGCCGATGACTGACTCCCCTGGCAGAGACTCCAGAAGTACCCCAAGATCCATGTCAGCACTGGAGAGGAATCCTCAGTTTCTGGCACAGACTCCACACAAGGTCTTAAGCCCCGGCTTCGACGGGAGAGGAATCCCGAGAGGCCCCGAGCAACTCGCTTGGGGACTGGCCTTTCCTGTGGCCACAAGAGCGGGTGCCTGAGGTCCCCGTCGTAAGTCGAGAGCACCTGCCGCAACTCGAGAAAATCCAGGAGGTTTCTCCCCTCCAGGCGAGTTGAGGCCCATTTCCGCTGAGGCGTCTCCAGGATATTCACCTAACTCTGGAACATCCAAAGGTTTCTTCACACCCTTGCTGCAACTCAAGAAGTTCCCCGACATACCCGTCTCCACTCGAGAGGAAGCACGAGAGTCCCGCCCACATCCAGAGGAGCCAGGATTCCGCCTGCTAGCTCGAGAGGAGGGATCCTTTCCCTTCGTGTCGGCAAAGCATTTCCCGGCGTTCCCGTCCGACCTCAAGAGGAGGCACTCTCTACAAGAAAGGCGAGAGGAACTCCAGGGTCGTGCCACCATTCCCAGAGTCCCCCAGATGTCTCAGTCCATTCCAGGGAAACCTGTTTTCCCTGCACTGCCTCGACTTTCAAGCCGAGGATCGACTCACACCACGGTGGCACGTGGGACAGCCCTGTGGGAAAGCCTCGTGGGAAAGCCTCGTGGAAAAGCCTCGAGGGAAAGCCCCTGATCCCTTGATCCACACGAAGGGAAGCGTGACACTGCTGCTTCGCTCGGGAGGAAAGCGCACGTGCATTCCCCCACTCGAGACGACGACTGACTCCCCTGGGGAGACTCCAGAAGTACCCCAAGATCCATCTCAGCACTTGAGAGGAATGCTCAGGTTCCGGCACCTACTCCACGCAAGATCTTAGGCCACGGCATCCACCGAGAGGCCCCCGAGCAACTCGCATGGGGACTGGCCTTGCCTGAGGCCACCAGAGCGGGTCCCTGAGGTCCCCGTCGTAAGTCGAGAGCACCTGCCGCAACTCGAGAAAATCCAGGAGGTTCTCCCCTCCAGGCGAGATGAGGCCCATTTCCGCTGAGTCGTCTCGAGGCTAATCACACCTAAACTCTGGAACTTCCAAAGGGTCCTTCACACCCTTGCTGCAACTCAAGAAGTTCCCCGAGATACCAGACTACACTCGAGAGGAAGCACGAGAGTCCTGCCCACATCCAGAGGAGCCCCGTTTCCGCCTCCTAGCTCGAGAGGAGGGATCCTTTCCCTGCGTGGTCGGGAAAGAATTCCCGGCTTTCCCGTCACATCTCAAGTGGAGGCGCTCTCCACAGGAAAGGCGAGAGGAACTCCAGGGTTGTGCCACATTCCCAGAGTCCCCCAGATGTGTCAGTCCATTCCAGGGAAACCTGTTTTCCCTGCACTGCCTCGACTTTCAAGCCGAGGATCGACTCACACCTCCGGTGGCACGTGGGACAGCCCTGTGGGAAGGCCTCGTGGGAAAGCCTCTAGGGAAAGCCACAGATCCGTTGATCCACGCGAAGGGAAGCGCCACACTGCTGCTGCAGCTCGGGAGGAAAGCGCTCTTGCATGCCCTGACTCGAGACGAGGATTGACTCCCCTGGTGAGCCTCCAGAAGTAACCCAAGATCCATGTCTGCACTGAAGAGGAAACCTCAGGTTCCAGCACCGACTCCACACAAGGTCTTAGGCCCCAGCATCGACTGGAGAGGAATCCCGAGAGGCGCCCAAGCAACTCGCATGGGTACTGTCCTTTCCTGAGGCCACCAGAGCGGGTCCCTGAGGTCCCCGATCGTAAGTCGAGAGCACCTGCCGCAACTCGAGAAAATCCCAGGAGGTTCTCCCCTAAAGGCGAGTTGAGGCCCATTTCCGCAGAGGTGTCTCGAGGCTAATCACACCTAACCTCTGGAATTTCCAAATGGTCCTCAAACCATGCTGCAACTCAAGATGATCCCCGACATACCCGTCTCCACTCGAGAGGAAGCACGAGAGTCCCGCCCACATCCAGAGGAGCCCCGTTTCCGCCTCCTAGCTCGAGAGGAGGGATCCTTTCCCTGCGTGGTCGGGAAAGAATTCCCGGCGTTCCCGTCGCATCTCAAGAGGAGGCACTTTCCACAGGAAAGGCGAGAGGAACTCCAGGGTCGTGCCACCATTCCCAGAGTCCCCTGGATGTCTCAGTCCATTCCAGGGAAAGCTGTTTTCCCTGCAGTGCGTCGGCTTTCAAGCCGAGGATCGACTCACACCATGGTGGCACGTGGGACAGCCTTGTGGGAAAGCCTCGTGGGAAAGCCTCGAGGGAAAGACCCTGATCCCTTGATCCACGCAAAGGGAATCGCGACACTGCTGCTACAGCTCGGGAGGAAAGCGCACGTGCATGCCCCCTCTCGAGACGAGGACTGACTGCCCTGGGGAGACTCCAGAAGTACCCTAAGATCCATGTTTGCACTGGAAAGGAATCCTCAGGTTCCGGCACTGACTCCACACAAGGTCTTAGGCCCCAGCATCGAACGAGACAGGAATCCGATAGGCCCCAGAGCAACTCGCATGGGGACTGGCCTTTCCTGAGGCCACCAGAGCGGATCCCTGAGGTCCCGGTCGTAAGTCGAGAGCACCTGCCGCATCTCGAGAAAATCCAGGAGGTTCTCCCCTCCAGGCGAGATGAGGCCCATTTCCGTTGAGGCAACTAGGGGGTAATCACGCTTTAACTCTGGAACTTCCAAAGGGTCCTTCACACCCTTGCTGCAACTCAAGAAGTTCCCCGACATACCCGTGGTCCACTCAAGAGGAATCCGAGAGTCCCGCCCATATCCAGAGTGGCCCCGTTTCCGGCCTGCTAGCCTCGAGAGGAGGGATACGTTCCCTGCGTGGTCAGGAAAGAATTCCCGGCGTTCCCGGTCGCATCTCAAGAGGAGGCGCTCTCCACAGGAAAGGCGAGAGGAACTCCAGGGTCGTGCCACCATTCCCTGAGTCCCCCAGATGTCTCAGTCCATTCCTGGGAAAACTGTTTTCCCTTCACTGCCTCGACTTTAAAGCCGAGGATCGACTCACACCACCGTGGCACGTGGGAAAGCCCTGTGGGAAAGCCTCGTGGGAAAGCCTCATGGGAAAGTCTAGATGGAAAGCCGACAGATTCCTTGATCCACGAAAAGGGAAGCGTGACACTGCTGCTACAGCTCGGGAGGAAAGCGCACGTGCATGCCCCCACTCGAGACGAGTACTTACGCCTCTGGGGAGATTGCAGAAGTCCCGGAAGATCTCATGTCGGCACTGGAGAGGAATCCTCAGGTTCCGGCACTGACTCCACACAAGGTCTTAGGCCCCGGCATCGACGGGAGAGGAATCCCGAGAGGCCCCCGAGCAACTCGCATGGGGACTGGCCTTTCCTGAGGCCACCAGAGTGGGTCCCTGAGGTCCCCGTCGTAAGTCGAGAGCACCATGCCGCAACTCGAGAAAATCCAGGAGGTTCTCCCCTCCAAGCGACATGAAGCCCATTTCCGCTGAGGTATCTCGAGGCTAATCACTCCTTACCTCTGGAACTTCCAAAGGGTCCTTCACACCCTTGCTGCAACTCAAGAAGTTCCGCGACATACCCGTCTCCACTCGAGAGGAAGCAGGAAAGTGCCGCTCACATCAAGAGGAGCCAACGTTTCCGCCTCCTAACTCGAGAGGTTTGATCCTTTCCCTGCGTGGTGGGGAAAGAATTCGCGGCGTTCCCGTCGCATCTCAAGAGGAGGCGCTCTCCAGAGGAAAAGCGAGAGGAACTCCAGGTTCGTTGCCACCATTGCCAGAGTCCCCCAGATGTCTCAGTCCATTCCAGGGAACCTGGTTTCCCTGCACTGCCTCGACTTTCAAGCCGAGGATCGACTCACACCACTGTGGCACGTGGGAAAGCACTGTGGGAAAGCCTCGTGGGAAAGCCTCATGGGAAAGTCTAGAGGGAAAGCCACAGATCCCTTGATCCACGAAAAGGGAAGCGTGACACTGCTGCTACAGCTCGGGAGGAAAGCGCACGTGCATGCCCCCACTCGAGACGAGGACTTACGCCTCTGGGGAGACTACAGAAGTCCCCGAAGATCCATGTTGGCACTGGAGAGGAATCCTCAGGTTCCGGCACTGACTCCACACAAGGTCTTAGGCCCCGGCATCGACGGGAGAGGAATCCCGAGAGGCCACCGAGCAACTCGCATGGGGACTGGCCTTTCCTGAGGCCACCAGAGTGGGTCCCTGAGGTCCCCGTCGTAAGTCGAGAGCACCTGCCGCAACTCGAGAAAATCCAGGAGGTTCTCCCCTCCAGGCGACATGAGGCCCATTTCCGCTGAAGGTATCTCGAGGCTAATCACACCTTACCTCTGGAACTTCCAAAGGGTCCTTCACACCCTTGCTGCAACTCAAGAAGTACCCCGACATACCCGTCTCCACTCGAGAGGAAGCAGGAAAGTGCCGCCCACATCAAGAGGAGCCACGTTTCCGCCTCCTAGCTCGAGAGGTTTGATCCTTTCCCTGCGTGGTGGGGAAAGAATTCGCGGCGTTCCCGTCGCATCTCAAGAGGAGGCGCTCTCCAGAGGAAAAGCGAGAGGAACTCCAGGTTCGTGCCACCATTGCCAGAGTCCCCCAGATGTCTCAGTCCATTCCAGGGAACCTGGTTTCCCTGCACTGCCTCGACTTTCAAGCCGAGGATCGACTCACAGCACAGTGGCACGTGGGGCAGCCCTGTGGGAAAGCCTCGTGGGAAAGCCTCGGAGGGAAATCCACAGATCCCTTGATCCACGCGAAGGGAAGCGTGACACTGCTGCTACAGCTCGGGAGGAAAGCGCACGTGCATGGCCCCACTCGAGACGAGGACTGACACCCCTGGGGAGACTCCAGAAGTACCCCAAGATCCATGTCAGCACTGGGAGAGGAATCCTCAGGTTCCAGCACCGACTCCACACAAGGTCTTAGGCCCCTGCATCGACGTGAGAGGAATCCCGTGAGGCCCCAGAACAACTTGCATGGGGACTGATCTTTCCTGAGGCCACCACAGTGGGTCCCTGCGGTCCCTGTCGTAAGTCGAGAGCACCTGCTGCAACTCGAGAAAATCCAGGAGGTTCTCCCCTCCAGGCGAGCTGATTCCCATTACCGCTGAGGTATCTCGAGGCTAATCACACCTTACCTCTGGAACTTCCAAAGAGTCCTTCACACCCTTACTGCAACTCAAGAAGTACCCCGACATACCCGTCTCCACCCGAGAGGAAGCACGAGAGTCCTGCCCACATCCAGAGGAGCCCCGTTTCCGCCTCCTAGCTCGAGAGCAGGGATGCCTTTCCCTCCGTGGTCGGGATAGAATTCCCGGTGTTCCCATCACATCTCAAGAGGAGGCGGGCTCCACAGGAAAGGCGAGAGGAACTCCACGGTCGAGCCACCATTCCCAGAATCCTCTGGATGTCTCAGTCCATTCCAGGGAAACCTGTTTTCCCTGCACTGCGTCGAATTTCAAGCCGAGGATCGAATCACACCACGGTGGCACGTGGGACAGCCCTGTGGGGAAGCGTGGGCCTTGAGGGAAGACACAGATCCCTTGATCCACGCGAAGGGAAGCGCGACACTGCTGCTACAGCTCGGGAGGAAAGCGCACGTGCATGCCCCGACTCGAGACGAGGACTGACTGCCCTGGGGAGACTCCAGAAGTAACCCTAAGATCCATGTCTGCACTGGAGAGAAATCCTCAGGTTCCGGCACTGAGTCCACAGAAGGTTCTTAGGCCCCAGCATGGACGGGAGAAGAATCCCGAGAGGCCCTCGAGCAACTCGCATGGGACTGGCCTTTCCTGAGGCCACGAGAGCGGGTCCCTGAAGTCCCCATCGTAAGTCGAGAGCACTGCCGCAACTCGAGAAAATCCAGGAGGTTCTCCCCTCCCGGCGAGATGAGTCCCATTTCCGCTGAGGCGTCTCAGAGGCTAATCATACCTAACCTCTGGGAAATTCCAAAGGGTCCTTCACACCCTTGCTGCAACTCAAGAAGTTCCCCGACATACCCGTGTCCACTCGAGAGGAGCACGAGAGTCCCACCCACATCCACAGTAGCCCCGTTTCCGCCTCCTACCTCGAGAGGAGGGATCCTTTCCCTGCGTGGTCGGGAAAGAATTCCCGGCGTTTCCGTGGCATCTCAAGAGGAGGCGCTCTCCAGAGGAAAGGTGAGACGAACTCCAGGGTCTTGCCACCATTCCCAGAGTCCACCAGATGTCTCCGTCCATTCCAGGGAAACCTCTTTTCCCTGCACTACCTCGACTTTCAAGCCGAGGATCGACTCACACCACGGTGACACGAGGGACAGCCCTGTGGGAAAGCCTCGTGGGAAGCCTCGTGGGAAAGCCTCGAAAGCCTCGAGGGAAATCCACAGATCCCTTGATCCATGCGAATGGAAGCGCGACACTGCTGCTACAGCTAGGGAGGAAAGCGAACGTGCATGCCCCCACTCGAGACGAGGACTGACTCCCCTGGGGAGACTCCAGAAATATCCCCAAGATTCATGTCAGCACTGGATAGGAATCCTCAGGTTCCGGCAATGACCCACACAAGGTCTTAGGCCCCAGCATCGACGGGAGGGGAATCCCGACAGGCACCCGAGCAACTCGCATGAGGACTGGCCTTTCCTGAGGCCACCAGAGTGGGTCCCTGAGGTCCCCGTCGTAAGTCGAGAGCACCTGCCGCAACTCGAGAAATCCAGGAGGTTCTCCCCTGCAGGCGAGATGAGGCCAATTTCTGCTGAGGCGTCTCGAGGCTAATCACACCTAAACTCTGGAACTTCCAAAGGGTCCTTCACACCCTTGCTGCAACTCAAGAAGTTCCCCGACATACCCGTCTCCACTCGAGAGGAAGCACAAGAGTCCCGCCCACATACTGAGGAGCCCCGTTTCCATCTCCTAGCTCGACAGGAGGGATCCTTTCCCTGCGTGCTCGGGAAGAATTCCAGGCGTTCCCGTCGCATCTCAAGAGCAGGCGCTCTCCACAGGAAAGGCGAGAGGAACTCCAGGGTCGTGCCACCATTCCCAGAGTCCCCCAGATGTCTCAGTCCATTCCAGGGAAACCTGTTTTCCCTGCACTGCCTTGACTTTCAAGCCGAGGATCGACTCACACCACGGTGGCACGTGGGACAGCCCTGTGGGAAAGCCTCCTGGGAAAGCCTCGTGGGAAAGCCTCCTGGGAAAGCCTCGAGGGAAAGCCACAGATCCCTTGATCCACGCGAATGGAACCGCGACACTGCTGCTACAGCTCGGGAGAAAGCGCACGTGCATGCCCCCACTCGAGACGAGGACTGACTCCCCTGGGGAGACTCCAGAAGTACCCCAAGTTCCATGTCAGAAGTGGAGAGGAATCCTCAGGTTCCGGCACGACTCCAACCAAAGGTCTTAGGCCCCTGCATCGACGGGAGAGGAATCCCGAGAGGCCCCTGAGCAACTCGCATGGGGACTGGCCTTTCCTGAGGCCACCAGAGCAGGTCCCTGAGGTCCCCATTCGTAAGTCGAGAGCACCTGCCGCAACTCCAGAAAATCCAGGAGGTTCTCCCCTCAGGTGAGATGAGGCCCATTTCCGCTGAGGCAACTGGGGGGTAATCACACTTAAACTCTGGAACTTCCAAAGGGTCCTTCACACCCTTGCTGCAACTCAAGAAGTTCCCCGACATACTCGACTCCACTCTAGAGGAAT
>NW_017192376.1:0-10310 GCF_001704415.2 Capra hircus
TTAATGTTTTAATCATATATATACGCAATATTAATTATGTTGATTTTCAGGTCAGAGAACTAGAAATCCAAACTATGCCATTACCTTGTAATATAAAATAAAGATAATTATGGAGAGAGCATGTATTCTTAGTAATGATAGGAAAAGACCATTCAGAAGTAAATGTTATAAATAATTCTTAGTAAAAACTGAAATGTATCTTTATTGACACATACAACAGTTACAAACACATGTACATGTACATGCACACATATCACAACATATGTCCACTAATATTTTCATGAACAGAAATAGCTGAAATTGTTAACATCTGTATTGAGAAGTAATTGACATACAATAAGCTGTATATATCTATATTTACATTTTGATAAGTTTTGTAGCGCTTGAATACATGTGTGACTAGAAGAACATATGTATCATCCCCAAAAGTTTCTTTATGCCCCTTTTTAATTCCTCCCTCCCTTACTTATTTTTAAATCTCTGTAGAACCTATAGCTATATCTCTTCTTCCATTTATGATTTTTAAAATTGGTGGATTTTTTAAAAATTCCCTCCAGATTGGTTTGACTAGAGATTTATCAGTTTATCAATCTTTTTTAAGAATCAACTTTTGATGTAATGGGGTTTTTTTTTCCCATTGAATTGTGTGTTATATTTCTTTGACTCATTTTAAAATACCTTTGTTTAATAATTTCCTAAAGTCAAAGTTTGTATCAATCATCTTAAGATTATTCTTTTCTAACTTAAGCTTTAAATGCTATAGATTTCCCTCTAAATACTTCTTTAGTTATGTTTTACAATTTTGAAATGTTTTTTATGGGGAGATCAAATTTAGCTTTCCTCTTGGCTCATTCATCTCCACTTCTTCATGTGGCCTACTGCAGTCTCTACTTAATTCTGTTAAAGTCAGTGAAGTTTCTCCACTCTGACTTGGGAGGAACGTGAATGATTACCAGCTCTGTGTTGCTCTGGAAACTGTTTTTGTACATCAATCCTATTAAGTATTTGTTTCCCATGTTACTCTTACCCAACAATATTGGGTTTTATCCTCTTCACAGACTTATATCCAGGGAAAGATCCAATGGGATCTTTGCAGGTTTCTGGACCTCTTTCTTCATCTGACCTATACATGGTGAAAGAATAAAACAGATAACTTTAATGGCTCACTCAAGACATTTAGTTGTTTATTAGCATAACGTTAAAGAGAAAAGTATTAGTTTGAATTAATTCACCTCATGGTACCATGGAATGGGCTTCCCAGGTGGCACTAGCAGTAAAGAACCCGTCTGCCAATGCTGGAGACATAAGAGGGATGGGTCGATCCCTGGATTGGAAAACTCCCCTGGAGGAGGGCACAGCAACCCACTCCAGTATTCTCGGCTGGAGAATCCCATGGACAGAAGAGTCTGGTGGACTACAGATCATAGGGTCAGAAAGAGCTGGAGATGACTGAAGCAACTTAGCATGCATGTACCATGGAACATATACTTGTTTCTAGAAGATCAAAAATATATTTCCACTTTGCCATAGCACACAGATTGAAGTAAAAAAAGAATAGCAGTAAGATAAGAGAATCATTATTACTCTAAAATAGTTAACTTTGCCCCATTATGTTAAATATACATGAGAGTATTCATCAGCATAGTACCATATGGTGAAATAAAGCATCAAATTGTTATAAAAAGCTTCTAATGTAGAGCAAACTTTTTGTCCTTATCTTATGAATTTTTGACATTCATTATTTTCAACAAGTATTCAAATCTCACAAATATACATTAGAGTGTAAAATTATTTCACTTTCCAGACTAGGAAGAATATGTATAAGGTTGAGGATAAGAAAATGTATTTTTTGTAAAGAATTTTTTAGATATGGAGTGATTGCCTGAGTGGTCAGTCATGTCCGACTCGTCTCAACACTTTGGACTGTAGCCCACAAGGTTTATCTGTCCATGGGATTTTTCCAATAAAAATACTGGAATGGGTTGCCGTTTCCTCCTCCAAGGGATCTTCCCAACCAAGGGATCAAACCTGCGTCTCCTGTATTGCAGGCAGATTCCTTATCTGCTGAGCCATCAGGGAAGAAGCAAACTATAAAGTAAAACATGTGTTTTGGACTTATTGACCTGTTGTAATGTGCTTAGTTGCTCAGTCTTGTCTGACTTTTTGCGATTCCATGGACTGTAGCCCGCCAGGCTCCTCTATCCATGGGGATTCTCCAGGCAAGAATACTAGAGTGGACTGTCATGCCCTCTTTCAGAGAATCTTCCCAACCCAGGTCTTGCACACTGCAGATGGATTCTTTACCATTTGAGCCATCAGGGAAACCCAGTATCTCTCAATTGCCTGAAAACCACATTTTTCAAAAATTTTACAAATTCTCCTATTCTATATACATACTAGAGTATTTGTGATATACATAGGTTGTTACCATTCATATTTCTTATGCAATATTAATATAATAAAATACACATAACTTAAGATTTGCTCTTCATAATTTGATATTTAATTTAGCAAAATGCTACAGGTTATACTGATTTTGATCGTGATTAGTATTGTAATCATTAAATACAAAAGTTCTCATTGGAATTGGGCTTCCCTGATAGCTCAGTTGGTAAAGAATCCTCCTGCAATGCAGGAGACTCCTGTTTGATTCCTGGATTGGGAAGATCCCTTGGTGAAGGGAAAGCCTACTCCAGTATTCTGGCCTGGAGAATTCCACGGACTGTATAGTCCATGGGGTTGCAAAGAGTTGGACACAACTGAGCAACTTTCACTTAGTGACAGCGACTCATTGGAATTATATATGAAGATTTCTAGGTAAAGAGACCCTGACAACTAATGTTACTTTAGCCATTATAGGTTTTAAGTATGGGAATAATTGAAGTCCCATTAAAAATGTCCTCTTATGAGAACAAGCACATCTTAAACAACTAAACAAACCATTATCTACCCATTCAGAAGTGTCTGGTACCGCTGATGTCATCGAATCCATAGGGTTTCATTCTCATGTACGTTTAAACTTGCCTCTCACTTCCCAAAGTATCTCACTTTCTACATTCTTCAGTGAACTGTCTCTGCTAGACTTAAATGATGAATAAAGAGCTCTGTGTGACCCTAAACATATACATAAATCCCTTCCCAGAGTATCTCACTCTATGAAACTTACCCATGGTCTCAATCTCTTGAGAGTGAAGGAATTCTTCAGTCATTATATGACAGAAAATGGAAAATGTGGATATTACATACAAGAGAGTCTTAATTGACCTTAAAATTTTGTGACTAGTTTAATACATTTTTCCTTCCTTTTATAGCCCAGCCCTCTATTCTATTAAGGCAAAGCAAGTTATGACCATATGATTTAACACCAGATAGATTGAGATTCAAATCTCAATACTCATTACAGTCAGTATTTGTATAACATTTGGCAAGTTTTATAAGCTAAATCTTCATTTAGTTACTGATAGTCTTAATTTGATACATTTATGACAATTAAAAATAAGTCATACCTGCCTGGGATAAAATAAGAGGTCAACACATGAATATATTATTGAAATAAGTTTTAAGTACACCAGATGGTTTTAGAGTTCATTAAGTCCAAACAGAATTAACGTTAGAATAGACAGTTTTCCTGGAAAAGTTTAGAACTCCTGTAATCCTAAGAGATTTTAGCATGGGGCTATCTGAGCTTTCACCTTTAAAGCTCCAGGGTTATTCCAGACTGCTATCATTTCTTTGAGAATTGGCTCTCTATTATTTTTAGAGGAATTGTTCCCATGAACTTGGGGAATTATATTTCTCCTATAGGTTTTAGTCTTTGTTAATTTTGTCTTCTTTAGTATTTGTTCTCTGATCAATTGACAAGATTCTCTAAGATGCAGAAAGTTATTATACTGCAGAATCCTCTTTATTCATCCATGATGTCTCCTTTTCTCCTAGAGGAAATATGACTCATGCAAGGGTATAATCCTGATTCCTTCTCCCACGAAGTACTTCAAGTGGATGGGACAACACAAAGTCACAATACTTTCAGTGTGTGACAGTACCACTGGTTTTAAACAGGATTATTCCCTCTTCAGTGCATTCTTCTTCACCATTTCTCAAATATGCTCTATTCCTGGACACTATGCTCTCTGAGAGATAATTTTTGTTTGTGTGCTATTCCATAAATAAACATCTCTGTCACAACTCCAAAATATTTCTCTTTATCACGATTTTAAGGAACTTAGAATTTGTTCTTGAAAGGAAATAACCACTTTTATATTTCTCTTATCAATTGCTGAGAGAATGTTTCTTGCAATAAATCTCATTTCCACAAAAGGAACTATTTAAATGACACACGTTTTGTTTTTTAGTTTTTGGAACATATTTAAGGGGGAAAGAAACCACCTACTAGAGTTTCATACATTGAGGAAATTTTTATTCACTCTAATTTGCCACAAATGAGACTGATAAATAATTTGTAGTATTGGAACTAGGAGAAGTGTTATTTTTAAGAAGTCACTCCCAGAATTTTTCCCAAGAAGAAAAATTGTCTTTCTGAAATATATTTTGACAGCCTTATTTGATATGAACTTGAGACTCTCTGAGTATATTCTGAAACACTGAGATGAGACTCCACAAGTAGCTAAAAATATATTTTCTAATATATAAAATATGAATATAAATATAAAGTTAATATTAATTAAAATATTTATATTAATATATTATAAACTCTGAGTACCAACTCAATGGACGTGAGTTTTAGTAAACTCCAGGAGTTGGTGATGGACACGGAAGCCTGGCCTGCTGCACTCCATGGGGTTTGCAAAGAGTCGGGCAACTGAACTGATTATAAACTCTAATATAAATTTTTATAGTATAAATATAAAATATGAATATGATTTTTGTGTGAGTGATTGAGATTTACCAAGCTTGGGATAATAGACAATGAACCAAAAGTGTGTGGTGAGCTAGGATTTTATATGAAGGAATGAGTGGTATGAAGCTTCCAAGGAAAGGAATGGAAAAAGTATTTTTAGGAGAGTGAAATAAATGATGTTAGTAATATTGATATGATACATGTCTAACAACGCATTATTTCTGTTATGTCAAAAAATTAGTAGTTACCTTACACCAAGTCTTACGCTGAAACTCCTTATAAAAGGCAAAAAATTGGGATCTAATAGAATAAAGAAATGTGGAAAATAGAACAGGCACGAGTTCAAAGAAATCATCAATACTGAGTTCAGAGATTTGAAGCGGCCAAAGTACCCTACAGAAACAGAAACTCCCTGTCACTCTAAAAATAAATAAATAAATATTCAGATACCGTGAGAAACATTTTTCACTTAAGCTTCTGTCAAATTTAATCAAAACTTCTAAAGACAGAATTTCTTGGTTGGACTATAATGAGCAATTAAGACTACTTTGATCTTATATAGTGTTTAATAGTTTCAACATGTAATTTGTCTTTATTTACTATATTATTAAAGTATCTCATGGATTCATTTTAAGCAATGTGGTTAAACAGAACCATGCAAATGTGTTATTGGAGCATGCTGAGGACTCTAATAAATACAGATCTTAAAGAAAAAGCTTATACTCTACAAGTCAAATGAACATACAGTTCATTTACAGATTTAGGAGTTAAGATGTGACTGTAAGTAACTTTGCTAATAATAGTGACTTCTAAACTCTGGATCCATAAAGACTGTCTTTCATTTTATTGACATAATGATTAACACAGACTGACTGTTTTTCAACCACCTTTCAAACTCCATACCTCTTCATCTCAACTTTCTCTTAAAATGCACATTTTTATTTGCAGCTTTTAAACTCAAAACTACTAAAGCTGAAATAATGCCTTCCCAGGTTCCCATAAACTTGCTTCTCTTTTCAGTTTTCTGATTTTGGTAAGAACATCACTATCTACACCTTTACTAAAGAGTAAGACATGGCCTCACTCTCTCAATTGCTCCAGGTATCTCTTAGTCATCTCCATTTCCAGTGATTACCTTCCAGTGATTACCAGTGAAGTATCTTTTTCTCCTCTCCTATGTCACTACTTTTGGTTTAATATTTCCTAACTTTATCTTACCTCTAGTCTCTTTTCCCTCCATTTTATTCTCTTTATTATCATACTAGAATACAACCCCTGATTACATTACTCTCCTCAAAGGAAAATCTTGCCTTTCAGTATAACTCAAGATTATATCTTTGATAGTATTTACCAGCTTACCATTTTAACTTCATCATGTAATACTTCTCTAAATGTTCTAAGCACAACACATTTATTCTTTCTTTTATACTATATTCTATCTTCCTTTTCTCCATCTACTATGTTCAGTTCAGTTCAGTTGAGTCACTCAGTCGTGTCTGACTCTTTGTGACTCTGTGGACATACTCTACTATGTAATTACTACTTATTCTTAATTGCCAAGTTAAAATGTCACTACCCCTCCAAGATAAGGTGTGTATTTTGCTAACAAATTTAAAATAACTACTCCTGATGAATATGTTAACTTATAATCTGTTATACCAGTCTTCCAAATGATAGTTGGCTTTCTTAAATTTAGTTATGTTTCCCACCAATTCATAGCATACTAAAGTGAGAAACGACCAGGCAGTATAATTCCATGAATGTCTAGGATATCACCTTACTGTAACAAGGACCTGATCAGTTATGTCAGATAGTTGGTGTCCTTTAATGTCTGTGGACAAAAGTTGTTGATAACAGCAATTTGAGTGGAAAGTTAATGACTTAGCTCTGGAAATATATATTTAAGAGAAGGGATTATAAACAGCTTTGCAGGGTCAGCAGAGCACTGTAGGTTAAGGATATGCCTAAAGAAGATTGAGGCCTTGTTGCCAATTGCACTGGGGGAATAATTGCATTTGACTAAAAACCTACCTTCAATAAGCTTAGGGAAATAGCGGAGCCCATCCTACGTGAAGATTCAAGCAATAAATCGAAAACCTGATTTGCCTCACAGAGACTGAGAGGGCAGAGAGCAATTAATTCAAGAGAGTAAAAAACCCAGCTGACTAAGCATAGCTGCAGAAAAATCGGACTACATACACAATTGGGACACTCATGAAAAGACACTAAAGAGGAGCATAAGCTTAAATCAGAAAAGACGGAGATATTTCTGCCAAGAGATAGTTTTAAAAAGAAGGAAGAAGAAAAGAAAAAATTTCTAGATAGCTGAGATAGAGAGAGAGAATGTTTTTATGAGTTTTATGGGGAGCCAAGCTTTGAACAGATGGGGTTCAGTGGGGGAATATCATAACCCAGCTAAAGATTAGAACAAGAGGAAGCCTTGTACCTAAATTAGCCCAACCCCATCATTTGGAGATAAGAGAACTTGAGCCCAGAGTGGGGAAAATCTTGCTCTTCCTCTAACTCACTCTTCAGTGCTTAACTCCAATGAAGACTGGTACCCAAGCTCCTTAACACCTAAATAATTCACTGTATTTCCAGAATAATTTCCTCTATGACCTTATGAGTGGAATTCCTTTGTTATGAATTTTATGCTAATTTTTATCTCTTAAGATATAGCTATCTTGTTGAGGTATCCAAAATTGGAGAGATCAGTCACAAAATTGTATGGGGAATAAAATCGTCCTTTCTCTTGGCCTTTACTAATGGATCTAGATGTCTGAGAACACTCCTTGCTGCTGCGACTGCTGCTAAGTCACTTCAGTCGTGTCCAACTCTGTGTGACCCCATAGACTGCAAGCCCACCAGGCTCCCCCGTCCCTGGGATTCTCCAGGCAAGAACACTGGAGTGGGTTGCCATTTCCTTCTCCAACGCATGAAAGTGAAAAGTGAAAGTGAAGTCGCTCAGTCATGTCCCACCCTCAGCAGCTCCATGGACTGCAGCCTTCCAGGCTCCTCGGCCCATGGGATTTTCCAGGCAAGAGTACTGGAGTGGGGTGCCATTGCCTTCTCCAGAGAACACTCCTTAGAGGTGAAATTTGTGATTAGTGTTTATCCTATAAGTAGGGAAATAAGAAACTGGAAAGTCAGTACTCCAAAAAGTTTTCTCTAAATCTTTGCTATATCTTAACAAAGAAAAATCTTTATGCCTAAAAAAACAAGCTATTAATATATATCTGGCATGTCAGAAGATATGTGTTTCTTCTTTGCTCCCTTACACCTTTAGCAAAATCTTTTTCCTTTTTTAGTGTATCAGTGTTTTCTTGGCTATGTTATGTATAAGCTAAAAAAAAAAAACAAAAACACAGTTTAGGTCTGTAATTGAGCACAGCCCTAAAACGGAAGCTGTATTACTCCTGTATTTAAGAAGTATCAGAGAATAAAAAAGAGATAATCAAAATGTAGATCTTCATAATATGAAAGGGTTAATGCACTATTCCATCACTAATTAGATACATTAGGATTTTAAGTCTGTCCTTCATGTTAACAGATTTATCATTCTTGTGAATGACTCAAAGGAATGCATAGGAGACATATTAACATAGAATATAGACACCAATCATGGAGAAATAAAAATTATATGGGTTAGAGAGTTAAGACCTGAGATGATCTTGCAAGTTGAAACAAAAGGGCCGAGTGTTTAACAAGATGAAAATAAAAGAATATAAAATGCTGCATCTATGTTTATATAAAATGCATTCAAAAGAGTGAAGTTTCTAAGAAACTATAAATTATATCTAAAAGTTTTTAATATTTTGAAGCATAACTTATTTTTTAAATCCATCTTCTAAGAGTTGATTTCTATTTTAATTGCCTCATAATTAAATATGTGCTTTGTGAATAATCATTTCTTTAAAATTATAGTCAGTTTTGTATAAAAATATGCTGAGTTTTAAGGATTTCTCTGTTTATGTGCTTGGTTTATCAGTGTCTGGTAAAACTTTTCATTTATTGATTTCTTGATTATGTTACATACATAAAGTTTTATAATTGTTATATCTTCTATATAAATTTTCTTTTGATTATTATGGCATATACTAATTGCTCTATGTTAATACTTTGCCTTAATTTTAGTTTTCCCTATTTTCTTGACAAATAGCATTCTTCTGGACAGTGTTTTTTCAAATTAATTTATTTATTTTAATTGGAGAATAATTACTTTATAATATTGTGATGGCTTTTTCCCATACGTCAGTATGAATTGGCTATAGGTATACGTGTGCCCTCTCCAACCTGAACCCCCCTTCCCATATCCCTTCCACCCTATCCCTCCAGTTGTCACAGAGCACCGACTTTGGGTGCCCTGCTTCATATATACATCAAACTCTTACTGGTTATCTATGTTACATATGGTAATGAATATTCTTCAATGCTATTCTCTCAAATCATCCCACCCTTTCCTTCTCCCACTGAGTCCTTTACGTCTCTGTCTCCTTATTACCCTGCACATAGGATCATTGGTACCATCTTTCTAGATTCCATATGTATGCATTAATACACGGTATGTGTCTTTCTCTTTCTGACTTACTTCACTCAGTATAATAGGCTCTAGGTTCATCTGCCTCATTAAAACTGACTTGTTTGATATGTTCTTTGGCATTTTTTTGTTTGGAACGTTTCTGTGTGGTTTTGTCCCCTGGAGAAGGGAATGGCAACCCACTCCAGTATTCTCGCCAGGAGAATTCCATGGACAGTGGAGCCTGGTGGGCTACAGTCCTTGGGGTTGCAAAGAGTTGGACATGACTGAGCTACTTTCTCTCACACTCACTCATATTTTTAAAGCAGGCAATAGCTATACGAGTTTTTTCCTATTAAAAAGTCTTTGTGCCTTATAGTAGTAGTATAGTAGGAGCCTTGTACTAGTAGTATAGTAGGTGTGTATATGTTTACTTTTATTGTTTCCTTTTTCTACCATTTTATTCTGCATTGTATGTTTACCCTTCTTTTTTGCCACTACTAAATTAGTACTATTTTCTACAACCCATAAATTTCTTATATATAATACATAATATATGTAAATTATGATACATATCCACATTTTATAATATATAATTTTAATATAAAATTTTGAAATATTTATCTAATAAAGTCAACTTTTATTCAGTAATTTTGTCTTCCTCTCAAATGGCAGTAAAACTTGCCATGTTCCTCCACTTGCCAACTCCTTATTATACCATTCCAATCAGCACATCATAATATTTCAGAATTTTCATTTTACTTTTTTAAATTCAGAAAATTGTTATTATTTTTTAGAGTCTATAAAATCTGACTGTAAATCAAATTTATAGTTACACACATTTACTGACATCCTTTGTCAAACTCTATGCTTCTCTCTGGTTCACTCATCTTAATTAAGTGCAATTTCCAAAGAGTTATTTATTTGGGTGACTTA
>NW_017192377.1:0-10310 GCF_001704415.2 Capra hircus
TCGACGGGAGAGGAATCCCGAGAGGACCCGAGCAATTTCGCATGGGGACTGGTCTTTCCTGAGGCCACCAGAGCAGGTCGCCTGAGGTCCCGGTCGTAAGTTGTGAGCACCTGCCTCAACTGGGAAAAATCCAGGTGGTTCTTCCCTCCAGGCGAGATGAGGCCCATTTCCGCTGAGCCATATCCAGGCTAATCACACCTAACATGTGGAACTTCCAAAGTTCCTTCACACCCTTGCTGCAACTCAAGAAACTCCTCGACATACCGTCTCCAGAGGAGAGGAAGCACGAGAGTCCCCCCACATACAGAGGAGCACCGATTCCGCCTCCTAGTTCGAGAGGAGGGATCCTTTCCTGCGTGGTCGGAAAGAATTCCCGGCGTTCCCATCGCATCTCAAGAGGAGGCGCTCTCCACAGGAAAGGCGAGAGGAAATCCAGGTTCGTGCCACATTCCAGAGTCACCCAGATGTCTCTGTCCATTCCAGGGAAAACTGTTTTCCCTGCAATGCCTCGACTTTCAAGCGAGGATCGACTCACACCACGGTGGCACGTGGGACAGCCCTGTGGGAAAGGCTCGTGGGAAAGCCTCGAGGGAAAGCCACTGATCCTCGATCCACGCGAAGAGAAGCGTATCACTGCTGCTAGAGCTCGGGAGGAAAGCGCACGTGCCTGCCCTCACTCGAGTCGATGTCTGACTCCCCTGGGGAGACTCCAGAAGTACCCAAGATCCATGTCACACTGGAGAGGAATCTCAGGTTCCGGCACCGACTCCACACAAGGTCTTAGACCCCGGCATCGATGGGGCAGGTATCCCGAGAGGGCCCGAGCAACTCGCATGGGGAATGGCCTTCCCTGAGGCCACCAGTGCGGGTCCCTGAGGTCCCCGTCGTATGTCGAGAGCACCTGCCACAACTCGAGAAAATCCAGGAGGTTCTCCCTCCAGGCGAGATGAGGCCCATTTCCGCTGAGGCGTCTCGAAGCTAATCACACCTAACCTCTGGAACTTCCAAAAGGGTCCTTCACACCCTTGCTGCAACTCAAGAAGTTCCCCGACATACCCGTCTCCACTCGAGAGGAAGCACGAGAGTCCCGCCCACATCCAGAGGAGCCCTTTTCTCCCTCATAGCTCGAGACGAGGGATCCTTTCACTGTGTGTCGGGAAAGAATTCCTGGGGTTCCGTCGCATCTCCAGAGGAGGCACTCTCCACAGGAAATGCGAGAGGAACTCCAGGGTGGTGCCACCATTCCCAGAGTCCCCCAGATATCTCAGTCCATTCCAGGGAAACCTGTTTTCCCTGCAGTGCCTCGACTTTCAAGCCGAGGATCGACTCACACCACGGTGGCACGTGGGACAGCCCTGTGGGAAAGCCTCGTGGGAAAACTCGTGGGAAATCCTCGAGGGAAAGCCACAGATCCCTTGATCCACGCCAAGGGAAGGGTGACACTGCTGCTACAGCTCGGGAGGAAAGCGCTCGTGCATGCCAAGACTGAAGACGAGGACTGACTTCCCTGAGGAGACTCCAGAAGTCCCTCAAGATCCATGTCAGCACTGGAGAGGAATCCTGAGGTTCTGGCACCATCTCCACACAATGTCTTAGGCCCCGGCATCGACGGGAGAGGAATCCCGAGAGGTAACCGAGCAATTCCCATGGGGACTGGTCTTTCCTGAGGCCACCAGAGCAGGTCCCTGAGGTCCCGGTCGTAAGTTGTGAGCACCTGCCTCAACTGGAGAAAATCCAGGAGGTTCTCCCTCCCAGGCGAGATGAGGCCCATTTCCGCTGAGGCGTCTCGAATCTAATCACACCTAATCTCTGGAAATTTCAAAGGGTTCTTCACAACCTGGCTGCAACTCAAGAAATTCCCCGAAATACCCGACTCCACTCGAGAGAAAGCACAGGAGTCCTGCCCACATCCAGATGAGCCCCTTTTCCGCCTCATAGCTCGAGTGGTGGGATCATTTCCTGTGTGGTCGGGAAAGAATTCCCAGCGTTCCCTTCGCCTCTCAAGAGGAGGCGCTCTCCTCTGGAAAGGCGAGAGGAAATCCAGGTTCGTGACACCATTCCCACAGTCCCCCAGATGTCTCAGTCCATTCCAGGGAAAACTGTTTTCCCTGCACTGCCTCGACTTTCAAGCCGAGGATCGACGCACACCATGGTGGCACGTGGGACAGCCCTGTGGGAAAGCCTCGTGGAAAGCCTCGAGGGAAAGCCACAGATCCCTTGATCCACGCGAAGGGAAGCATGACACTGCTGCTATAGCTCGGGAGGAAAGCGCACGTGCCTGCCCTCACTCGAGTCGATGTCTGACTCCCCTGGGGAGACTCCAGAAGTACCCAAGATTCATGTCAGCACTGGAGAGGAATCCTCAGGTTCCGGCACCGTCTCCACACAAGGTCTTAGGCCCTGGCATCGACTGGAGAGGAATTCCAAGAGGCCCCCGAGAAACTCGCATGTGGAGAGGCCTTTCCTGAGGACACCAGAGGGGTCCCTGAGGTCCCCGACGTAAGTCGAGAGCACCTGCCGCAACTCGAGAAAATCCAGGAGGTTCTCCCCTCCAAGCGAGATGAGGCCCATTTCCGCTGAGGCGTCTCGAGAGTAATCACACCTAACCTCTTGAACTTCCAAAGGGTCCTTCACACCTTGCTGCAACTCAAGAAGTTCCCCGACATTCCGTCTCCACTCGAGATGAAGCACGAGAGTCTCGCCCACATCCAGAGGAGCCCCGTTTCCGCCTCCTAGCTCGAGAGGAGGGATCCTTTCCCTGCGTGGTCGGCAAAGAATTCCCGGCGTTCCCATCTCATCTCAAGAGGAGGCGCGCTCCTCAGGAAAGGCGAGAGGAACTCCAGGGTCGTGCCACCATTCCAGAGTCCCCCAGATGTCTGAGTCCATTACAGGGTAACCTGTTTTTCCTGCACTGCTCGACTTTCAAGCTGAGGATCCACTCACAACGGTGGCACGTGGGACAGCCCTGTGGGAAAGCCTCGTGGGAAAGCCTCGTGGAAAGCTCAGAGGGAAAGCCTCGAGCGAAAGCCACAGATAACTTGATCCATGCGAAGGGAAGGGTGACACTGCTGCTACAGCTCGGGAGGAAAGCGCACGTGCATGCCACCACTTGAGACGAGGACTGACCCCCTGGGGAGACTCGGAAGTACCCCAAGATCCATGTCAGCACTGGAGAGGAATCCTCAGGTTCCGGCACCGACTCCACACACAGGGTATTAGGCCCCGGCATCGATTGGAGAGGAATCCCGAGAGGCCCCGGAGAAACTCGCATGGGACTGGCCTTTCCTGAGGCCACCAGAGAGGGTCAATGAGGTCCCCATCGTAAATCGAGAGCACCTGCCGCAACCCGAGAAAATCCAGGAGGTTCTCCCCTCCAGGCGAGATGATGCCCATTTCCGCTGAGACGTCTCGAGGCTAATCACACCTAACCTCTGGAACTTCCGAAGGGTCCTTCACACCCTTGCTGCAACTCAAGAAGTTCCCGACATACCCGTCTCCACTCGAGAGGAAGCACGAGAGTCCCGCCCACATCCAGAGGAGCCCCGTTTCCGCCTCCTAGCTCGAGAGGAGGGATCTTTCCCTGCGTGGTCGAGAAAGAATTCTCGGCGTTCCGGTCTCATCTCAAGAGGAGGCGCTCTCCACAGGAAACGCGAGAGGAACTCCAGGGTCGTGCCATCATTAACAGAGTCCCCCAGATGTCTCAGTACATTCCAGGGAAACCTGTTTTCCCTGCACTGCCTCGCCTTTCAAGCCGAGGATCGACTCACACCACGGTGGCACGTGGGACAGCCCTGTGGGAAAGCCTCGTGGGAAAGCCTCGAGGGAAAGTCTTGTGGGAAAGTCTTGTGGGAAAGGCTTGAGCGAAAGCCACAGTTCCCTTGATCCACGCGAAGGGAAGCGTGACACTGCTGCTACAGCTCGGGAGGAAACGCACGTGCATGCCCCCACACGAGACGAGGACTGACTCCCCTGGGGAGACTCCAGAAGTACCCCAAGATCCATGTCGGCACTGGAGAGGAATCTTCAGGTTCCGGCACCGACTCCACACAAGGTCTTAGGCCCGGCATCGTCGGGAGAGGAATCCCAAGTGGCCCCGAGCAAGTCGCATGGGGACTGGCCTTTCCTGAGGCCACCAGAGCGGGTCCGTTAGGTCCCCGTCGTAAGTAGAGAGCATTGGCCTCAACTCGAGAAAATAGAGGAGGTTCTCCCCTCCAGGCGAGATGAGTCCCATTTCCACTGAGGCGTCTCGAGGCTAATTACACCTAACCTCTGGAAATTCCAAAGGGTCCTTCACACCATTGCTGCAACTCAAGAAGTTCCCTGACATACCCGTTGACACTCGAGAGGAAGCACGAGATTCAGCCCACATCCAGAGGAGACCCGTTTCCGCCTGCTCTCTCGAGAGGAGGGATCCTTTCCCTGCGTGGTCAGGAAAGAATTCCTGGCGTTCCCGACGCATCTCAAGAGGAGGTGCTCATCTCACTAAAGGCGAGAGGAACTCCAGAGTCGTGCCACCATTCCCTGAGTACCCCAGATGTCTCAGTCCATTCCAGGGAAACCTGTTTTCCCTGCACTGCCTCGCCTTTCAAGCCGAGGATCGACTCACATCACGGTGGCACGTGGACAGCCCTGTGGGAAAGCCTCGTGGGAAAGCCTCGAGGGAAAGCCACAGATCCCTTGATCCACACGAAGGGAAGCGTGACACTGCTGCTACAGCTCGGGAGGAAAGCGCACGTGCATGCCCCCACTCGAGACGAGGACTGACTCCCCTGGGGAGACTCCAGAAGAACCCCAAGATCCATGTCAGCACTGGAGAGGAATCCTCAGGTTCCAGCATCCACTCCAAACAAGATCTTAGGCCCCGGTATCGTCGGGAGAGGAATTCCGAGAGGCACCCGAGAAACTCGTATGGGGACTGGCCTTTCCTGAGGCCACCAGAGCGGGTCCCTGAGGTCCCCGTCATAAGTCGAGAGCACCTGCCGCAACTTGAGAAAATCCAGGAGGTTCTCCCCTCCAGGCGAGATGAGGCCCATTTCCGCTGAGGCATCTCGAGGCTAATCACACCTCACCTCTGGAACTTCCAAAGGGTCCTTCACACCCTTGTTGCAACTCAAGAAGTTCTCCGACCCGTCTCCACTCGAGAGGAAGCACGAGAGTCCCGCCCACATCCAGAGGAGCCCCGTTTCCGCCTCCTAGTTCGAGAGGAGGGATCCTTTTCCCTACGTGGTCGGGAAAGAATTTCCCGCGTTCCCGTCGCATTTCAAGAGGAGGTGCTCTCCACAGGAAAGGCGAGAGGGACTCCAGGGTCGTGCCACAATTAGCAGAGTCACCCAGATGTCTCAGTCCATTCTAGGGAAAACTGTTTTCCCTGCACTGCCTCGACTTTCAAGCCGAGGATCGACTCACCACGGTGGCACGTGAGACAGCCCTGTGGGTAAGCCTCGTGGGAAAGCCTCGAGGGAAAGCACAGATCCTTGATCCACGCGAAGGGAAGCGTGACACTGCTGCTACAGCTCGGGAGGAAAGCGCACCTGCATGCCCCCACTCAAGACGAGGACTGACTCCCCTGGGGAACTCCAGAAATTCCCCAAGATCCATGTCATCCCTGGAGGAATCCTCAGGTTCCGGCACCGACTACACACAAGGTCTTAGGCCCGGTATCGACGGAGAGGAATCCCGAGAGGCCACCGAGCAACTTGTATGGGGACTGGCCTTTCCTGAGGCCACCACACCCGGTCCCTGAGGTCCCGTCGTATGTCGAGAGCACCTGCTGTAACTGGAGAAAATCCAGGAGGTTCTGCCCTCCAGGCGAGATGAGGCCCATTTCCGCTGAGGCGTCTCGAGGCTAATCACACCTAACCTCTGGAACTTCCAAAGGGTCCTTCACACCCTTGCTACAACTCAAGAGTTCCCCGACATACCCGTCTCCACTCGAGAGGAAGGCACAACAGTCCCGCCCACATCCAGAGGAGCCCGTTTCTGCCTCCTAGCTTAAGAGGAGGGATCTTTCCCTGCGTGGGTGGGAAAGAATTCCCCGTGTTCCCGTCGCATCTCAAGAGGAGGAGATCTCCACAGGAAAGCGAGAGGACTCCAGGGTCTTGCCAGCATTCCAAGAGTCCCCCAGATGTCTAAGTCCATTCCAGAAGAACCTGTTTTCCCTGCACTGCCTCGAATTTCAGCGCGAGGATCGACTCACACCACCGTGGCACGTGGGACAGCCCTGTTTGGAAAGCCGTGTGAAAGCCTCATTGAAAGCAACAGATCCCTTGATCCACACGTCAGAAAGCGTGACACTGCTGCTACAGCTCGTGAGGAATTGGCAGGTGCATGCCCCCACATGAGATGAGGACTGAATCCCGTGGCAAGACTCCAGAAGTATGGAAAGACTCATGTCAGCACTGGAGAGGCATCCTCAGGGTCTGGCCCCGACTCCACACAAGGTCTTAGGCAACGGCATCGATGGTGAGGAATCCCTAGAGGCCCCTGGTAACTCGCATGGGGACTGGCCTTTCCTGAGGCCACCAGAGCGGGTCCTGAGGTCCGCATCGTAACTCGAGAGCACCTGCCGCAACTGGGTAAAATCCAGGAGGTTCTCCCTCCAGGCGAGATGAGGCCCATTTCCCCTGAGCCTATATGCTGTATGTAATTTCCACTGATATTTAGAGCTTCACATACCTGTTAATTAACGTGGCTACAAAGACAGGGCCATTGTCGGATTCTATACTGGTTGGAAAGCCAAGTCTGGGAATTATTTCTCAATCAGCGAGCTACTTCATTTTCTTTTCAGATCAGGTAGGGAAGGCCTCTGCCCAACCGGAGAAGGTACCTACTATTCTAGTAAGTCATGATAACAGGTGACTGCCTTTGCTTCCCCGAAGGACACTCGCTTTCCCTGCATCCTGAGAACTCCACGTCTCAGCCAGTTGGAAAAGCGCTTCTTGGAGGTCATTATTCAGGGGCAATTTCCCCTGGAGCCCGGGGCCATAGGGAGCGGCTCCACACTCCCAGGGAAAGGCAGAGCCACAGCCACACATCTGTCCCATCCCCTTTGCTCTGTAGGAGAGCTCTAGTGAGCCTAGGTCTGTCAGGAAAATTCTTGGCTCCTATGGGGACACATTCTATGTGTGAAACTGCATCCAGGACCTAGGGGCCACAGGGCGCCTGTTTCTCTCGGGGCAGAGGGGTGGGGGCCTGAAGCAGTGCGGCCCAGCAACAGCTTCCACATCCATCCAATTGCTCTTTTCTTACCTCTGATAGAACTAGCTTTGTTCCAGCCTTTGGCAATTTGGAGGCAAGCGGGCCCCACTTCCTCCCCAAGGAGGCATGGGACCTACTTTGAGTGGAAAGGCCCCTCACGGAGCTGAACCCAGGAAGGCACCCAGTCATGTCTGACACATTCCTGCATCCTGCTTCTTCATGAGCAATACCGCTATAAGCTAGGAATGTCTTTCCAAGGCTCAGAAAGGACAGGGGAGATGCATGGTGCTGCTCTGGAATTTCGGTCCTCTGAGCAGACCTGGAGGTCTCCCCTTGAAGGAGCTAACAGTTTCTTCCAAATACAGGCTTGCAAACACACATGGGTGGCTGCCTCTTCTTCCCTGTAGGACGATCACTTTCCCCGCATCCTGTGAACTCTGCATCACAGCCTGCTGGAAAAGCGCTTCTTGGAGTCATTTTCAGGGACAATTTTCCCTGGAGCCGGGGCCATAGGGAGGGCCCATGCTCGCTGGGAAAGGCAGAGTCACATCCACAGTCTGTTCTACCCCTTTTGCCCTGTAGAGAGAGCTCTAGTGAGCCTAGGTCTGTCAGGAAAATTCTTGGCTCCTATGGGGACACACCCTGTGTGTTAACCTGCATATCGGACCTAGGGGCCACAGGGCGCCTGTTCCTCTCGGGGGGGACCCTGAAGTGGTGCGGCCCAGCAACAGCCTGAACATCCATCCGATTGCTCTTTTCTTCCTTCTGATAGAGCTAGCTTTGCTTCTCGCTTTGGCATTTCGGAAGCCAGGGGGAGCCCCACCGCTGTTGTCCTGGGGTCTATTTGGAGGTACCGGGTCTATTGGACCCCAGCATGGCACTCGACCCCTCAGACACACTCCCGCAGCCTCCTTCCCCATGGCAGGACTGTTCTGACCTAGGAATGTGTTCCCAAGGCTCAGAAAATGCAGGGAGACACACGGCCCTGACTCTGGAACTGAGGCCGTTGGAGCAGGCCTGGAGGTCTGACGTCTGAGACGCCAAACACTTGCTGGCAAGATACAGGTGTGAAAACACACTCTCTGGGGCTGCCTTTCCTTCCTCCAAGGAAGAGAGCTTTTCCAGTCTCCTCCGTGCTGAGTCATACAAGGCTGCAAAGGTCTGGCTTAGAGGGCATTTCTCAGCGGCAATGGCCCTGAGGCCCTGCACCCAGGGAGGGATCCTACCCTCCCAGGGGAAGTCAAAGCAACCTCCAAACAGCTGTTCTCTCATGTTTTCTGCAGGAGGGAGCTAGTGAGCCCAGGTCTGTCTGGAACGTTCTTGGATCCTGCGGGGAAATCATCCTGGGAGCCCACCTGGATACCAGTCGTAGGGCTAAAATTCGCATTTTCCTTCCTTGGAGCCCTAACGCAGTACAGCCTAGCAACTGCTTGAAAATCCATCCTGTTGCTGTTTTCTTCCCTCTGACAGAGCGAGCTTTGCTCCCATTTGGGGATTTCAGAAGCAAGGTGGTGGCCTGCAACTCCTTGCCTGGGGTCCATTGGAGGTGCAAGGTGCCCTCGACCAGGTGACCCCAGCATGACACCTGGCCCCTCAGACACACTCCGCAGCCTGCTTCCCATGGGCAGGGCTGCTCTCACTTAGGAATGTGTTTGCAAGGCCAGGAAACTGCAGGGAGACCACAGGCCCTGATTCTGGAATTGAGTCTGTTGGAACAGGCCTGCAGGTCTTCTGTCTAACAAGCCAAACACTTGCTGCAAGATACAGGCCTGAAAACACACTCTTGGGCTGCCTTTCCTTCCTCCAAGGAAGAGAGTTTTCTCAGCCTCCTGTGGGCTGAGAGTCACACAGGGCTGAAAAGCACTTGCTGGGAGATTATTTTTCATTGGCCATGGCCCCTGAGGCCCTGTGCTCAGGGAGGGCTCCCTCCTCCCAGGGAAAGTCAAAGGAAGCTCCAAACGGCTGTTCAATCATGTTTCTGAGAGAGTCATTGCCAAGGCAGGTTTCTAAGAAGTTCAAGGGTCCCCAAGGAGAGAGGGGTCTAGAATTCTCAAGGAGGAAGGAAGGACAAACTGTTTTTCCCTCTACTTTCCTTAGGATTATATAACAATCATGCATCCTTCTTGAGGACGGTCTCTGGAAAAAAACCTTCTGGCTAATCCTGTTATCTTAAAATGTAATTATGGGAGTAGGTCTAGTGAGTCTTTACAACCTCCAGACATTCTTTTGTTCGTTGTCATAACTTATTGGAGAGTATATAACTCCATTACTAACCTAGCAAGGGGGTACGCTTTCTGCCCCTTGTAATGTCTCTGTCAGAAGCTTTCTCTATCTCCTTTATCCTTTAATAAAACTCTATTGCACAAAAGCTCTGAGCAATCAAGCTCGTCTTGGGCCCTGGATTGAATTCTTCTCCTCCATAAGCCAAGAATCCGCAGCATCTTTTCGTGGTTCAGCAACAATATTTCATTTCCTCTGCAGGAGAGAGCTAGTGAGCTTAGGTCTGTCTGGAACATTCTTGGATCCTGTGGGAAAATATCCTGTGGCACACATCTGGATACTGGGCCTAGAGGCCAAAATTTGCATTTCTTTCCCGGGGAGCCTAACGTGGTGTGACTTAGCAACTGCTTGAAAATCCATCCCATTGCTGTTTTCCTCCTTCTGACAGAGCTAGCTTTGTTCCCTGCTTTGGGATGTCTCAACCGAAGGGCGTCCATAGCTACTCGCCTGGGGCCCATTGGATGTGCAAGGTGCCCTCGACTAGGTGACCCTAGCATGGCACTCAGCCGCTCAGACACACTCCCGAGGCTTCTTTCTCATGGGAAGCACTGCTCCAACCTAGGAATGTGTCTGCAATGCTTGGAAAGTGCAGTGAGACACACAGCCCTGACTCTGCAATTGAGGCCCTCAGGAGCAAGCGCTGCAGCTCTGATGTCTGAGAAGCAAAACACTTGCTGCAAAGAGAGGCCTGAAAACACACTCTCTGTGGATGACTTTCCTTCCTCTAAGGAAGATAGTTTTCCAGTCTCCTGCTTCCTGAATGTCACACAGCTGGAATGCGCTTGCTTGGAGGTCGTGATTCAGTGGCAAATGACCCCTGAGGCCCTTTGCCC
>NW_017192378.1:0-10309 GCF_001704415.2 Capra hircus
AGGAGCCACATCCAAGAGCCCCAATTCCCCCCTCCTAGCTCAATGTGAGGGATCCTTTCCCTGATTGGCCGGGAAAGAATTCCTGTCGTACCTGTCGCATCTCAAGAGGAGGCACGCTCCACAAGAAAGGTGAGAGGAACTCCAGGGTCGTTCCACCATTCCAAGAGTCCCCCAGATGTCTCAGTCCTTTCCAGAGGAACTTGTTTACCCTGCACTGCCTCGACGTTCACACGCAGGAACCGACTCACACGATGGTGGCACGTGGACAGCCCTGTGGGAAAGCCTCGTGGGAAAGCCTCGAGGGAAAACAAGAAACCCCTTGATCAACCCAACGGGAAAATTGACTCTGCTCCTAATGCTCGGGAGAAAAGCGCACGTGCATGCCCCCATTGGAGACGAAGATGACTCCCCTGTGGAGACTCCAGTAGTACCCCAAGATCCATGTTAGCACTGGAGAGGAAACCTCAGGTTCGGCCACCGACTCCAAACAAGGTCTTAGGCCCCATCATCGACCAGAGAGGAATCCGAGAGGCCCCTTAGCAACTCGCAAGTCGACTGGCATTTCCTGAGTGGACCAGAGCGGGTTACATAAGTCCCGGTCGTAACTGGAGAGCACCTGCTGAAACTCGAGAAAATCCAGGAGGTTCTCCCCTGCAGGCGAGATGAGGCCCATTTCCGCTGAGGCGTCTCGAGTCTAATCACACCTAAACTCTGGAACTTCCAAAGGGTCCTTCACACCCTTGCTGCAACTCAAGAAGTTCACCCGACATACCGTCTCCACACGAGAGGAAGCACCAGAGACCCGCCCACATCCAGAGGAGCCCCGTTTCCGCCTCCTAGCTCGAGAGGAGGGATCCTTTCCCTGCGTAGTCAGGAAAGAATTCCTGGTGTTCCTGGCACATCTCAAGAGGAGGCTCTCCACAGGAAAGGCGAGAGGAACTCCAGGGTCGTGCCACCATTCCCAGAGTCGCCCAGATGTCTCAGTCCATTTCAGGGAAACCTGATTTCCCTGCACTGCCTCGAATTTCTAGCCGAAGATCGACTCACACCACGATGGCACATGAAACAGCCCTGTGGGAAAGCCTCGTGGGAAAGCCACGAGGGAAAGCCACAGATCCCTTGATCCATGCAAAGGGAAGCGTGACACTGCTGCTACAGCTCGGGAGGAAAGCGCACGTTCATGCCCCACACAAGACGACGACTAACTACCCTGGGGAGATTCCAGAAGTACCCCAAGATCCATGTACACACTGGAGAGGAATCCTCAGGTTCCGGCACCGACTCCACACAAGGTCTTAGGCCCCGGCATCGAAGGGAGAGGAATCCCGAGAGGCCCCCGAGGAACTTGCATGGCGCCTGGCCTTTCCTGAGGCCACCAGAGCGGGTCCCTGAGGTCCCCGTCGTAAGTCGAGAGCACCTGCCGCAACTAGAGAAAATCCATTAGGTTCTCCCCTCCAGGCGAGATGAGGCCCATTTCCGCTGAGTCGTCTCGACGCTAATCACACCTAACCTCTGGAACTTCCAAAGGGTCCTTCACACCCTAGCTGCAACTCAAGAGGTTCCACGAGAGACCCGTCGCCACTCCATAGGAATCACCAGGGTACCACCCACATCCAGAGGAGCCCCAATTCCCCCTCCTGGCTCAAGATAAGGGATCCTTTCCCTGATTGGCCGGGAAAAATTCCTGTCGTACCTGTCGCATCTCAAGAGGAGGCACGCTCCACAAGAAAGGTGAGAGGAACTCCAGGGTCGTTCCACCATTCCAAGAGTCCCCCAGATGTCTCAGTCCTTTCCAGAGGAACTTGTTTACCCTGCACTGCCTCGACGTTCACGCGGAGGACCGACTCACACGATGGTGGCACGTGGGACAGCCCTGTGGGAAAGCCTCGTGGGAAAGCCTCGTGGGAAAGCCTCGAGGGAAACAAGAAACCCCTTGATCAACCCAACGGGAAAATTGACTCTGCTTCTAATGCTCGGGAGAAAAGCGCACGTGCATGCCCCCATTGGAGACGAAGATGACTCCCCTGTGGAGACTCCAGTAGTACCCCAAGATCCATGTCAGCACTGGAGAGGAAACCTCAGGTTCGGGCACTGATTCCAAACAAGGTCTTAGGCTCCGTCATCGACCGGAGAGGAATCCCGAGAGGCCCCTAAGCAACTCGAAAGTCGACTGGCATTACCTGAGGCGGACCAGAGCGGGTTACATAAGTCCCGGTCGTAACTGGAGAGCACCTGCTGAAACTCGAGAAAACCCAGGAGGTTATCCCCTGCAGTCGAGATGAGGCCCATTTCCGCTGAGGCGTCTCGAGTCTAATCACACCTAACCTCTGGAACTTCCAAAGGGTCCTTCACACCCTTGCTGCAACTCAAGAAGATCCCCGACATACCCCTCTCCACTCGAGAGGAAGAACGAGAGTCCCGCCCACATCCAGAGGAGCCCCATTTCCGCCTCCTAGCTCGAGAGGAGGGATCCTTTCCCTGCATGGTCGGGAAAGAACTCCCGGCGTTCCCGTCTCATCTCAAGAGGAGGCGCTCTCCACAGGAAAGGCGAGAGGAACTCCAGGGTCGTGCCAGCATTCCCAGAGTCCCCCAGATCTCTCAGTGCATTCCAGGGAAACCTGTTTTCCCTGCACTGCCTCGACTTTCAAGCCGAGGATGGACTCACACCACGGTGGGCACGTAGGACAGCCCTGTGGGAAAGCCTCGTGGGAAAGCCTCGTGGGAAAGCCTCGAGGGAAAGCCACAGATCCCTTGATCCACGCGAAGGGAAGCGTGACAGTTCTGCTACAGCTCGGGAGGAAAGCGAACGTGCATGCCCCCACTCGAGACGAGGACTGACTTCCCTGGGGGAGACTCCAGAAGTACCGCAAGATGCATGTCAGCACTGGGAGAGGAATCCTCAGGTTCCGGCACCGACTCCACACAAGGTCTAGGGCCCCGGCGTCGAAGGGAGAGGAATCCCAAAGAGGCCCCCGAGCAACTCGCATGGGGACTGGCCTTTCCTGAGGACACCAGAGCGGGTCCCTGAGGTCCCCGTCGTAAGTCGAAAGCACAAGCCGCAACTCGAGAAAATCCAGGAGGTTCTCCCCTCCAGTGCGAGATGAGGCCCTTTTCCTCTGAGGCGTCTGGAGGCTAATCATACCTAACCTCTGGAACTTCCAAAGGGTCCTTCACACACTTGCTACAACTCAAGAAGTTCCCCAACATACCTGACTCCACTCGAGAGGAAGCACGAGAGTCCCGCCCACATCAGAGGAGCCCCGTTTCCGCCTCGTACCTCGTGGTCAGGTATCCTTTCCCTGTATGTTCCGGGAAAGAATTCCCGGTGTTCCCGTCGCATCTCATGAGGAGGCGCTCTCCACAGGAAAGGCGAGAGAAACTCCAGTGTCGTGCCATCATTCCAAGAGTCCCCCAGATATCTCAGTGTGCCGGTGTCCAGCCCCGCTGTATCCAGGGAATTCGACAGATGGACGGCGATGACGTGGAAAGTCTTGTGTATTTATTAATGTAAGATTAGATTAAGAAATTATAGGGTAGTAAGAAGATTAACTGGAGGAAAAAGGCTGAATAGCTAGGTTTAGCGGAAGGCCAATAAAATTCCCGACAAGGAATTTTCTGGCGGACTCTGGGAATGGTGGCACGACCCTCGAGTTCCTCTTGCCTTTCCTGTGGAGAGCGCCTCCTCTTGAGATGCGCCGGGAACGCCGGGAATTCTTTCCCGACCACGCAGGGAAAGGATCCCTCCTCTGGATCTATCAGGCGGAAACGGGGCTCCTCTGGATGTGGCGGGACTCTCGTGCTTCCTCTCGAGTGGAGACGGGTATGTCGGGGAACTTCATGAGTTGCAGCAAGGGTGTGAAGGACCCTTTGGAAGTTCCAGAGGTTAGGTGTGATTAGCCTCGAGACGCCTCAGCGGAAATGGGCCTCATCTCGCCTGGAGGGGAGAACCTCCTGGATTTTCTCGAGTTGCGGCAGGTGCTCTCGACTTACGACGGGGACCTCATGGACCCTCTCTGGTGGCCTCAGGAAAGGCCAGTCCCCATGCGAGTTGCTCGGGGCCTCTCGGATTCCTCCCTCGATTCCGGGGCCTAAGACCTTGTGTGGAGTCGGTGCCGGAACTTAAGATTCCTCTCCCGTGCTGACATGCATCTTGGGGTACTTCTGGAGTCTCCCCAGGGGAGTCAGTACTCGTCTCCATTGGGGCATGCAGGTGCCATTTCCTCCCGAGCTGTAGCGGCAGTGTCACGTTTCCCCTTCGCGTGGATCAAGGGATCTGTGGCTTTCCCTCGAAGCCTTCCCTCGAGGCTTTCCCACGAGGCTTTCCCACTGGTTTGTCCCACGTGCCACCGTTGTGTGAGTCGATCCTCGGCTTGAAAGTCGAGGCAGTGCAGGGAAAACAGATTTCCCTGGAATGGACTGAGATATCTGGGGGACTCTGCGAATGGTGACACGAACCTGGAATTCCTCTCGTCTTTCCTGTGGAGAGTGCCTCCTCTTGAGATGCGACCGGGAACGCCGGGAATTCTGTCCCAACACGCAGGGAAAGGATCCCTCCTCTCGAGCTATGAGGCAGAAACGGGGCTCCTCTGGATGTGGGCGGGATTCTCGTGCTTTCTCTCGAGTGGAGACGAGTTATGTCGGGGAACTTCTTGAGGTGCAGCAAGGGTGTGAAGGACCCTCTGGAAGTTCCAGACGTTAGGTGGTGATTAGCCTCGAGATGCCTCAACGGAAATGGGCATCATTTCGCCTGGACGGGAGAACCTCCTGGATTCTCTCGAGTTGGGGCAGGTGCTTTCGAGTTACGACGGGGACCTAAGGGACCCGGTGTGGTGGCCTCAGGAAAGGCCAGTCCCCATGCGAGTTGCTCGGGGGTGTCTCCGGATATTCTCCCATCGATGACGGGGGCACAAGACCATGTGTGGTGTCGGTGCCGGAACCTGAGGATTCCTCTCCAGTGCTGACATGGATCTTGGGGTACTTCTGGAGTCTCCCCAGGGGAGTCCAGTCCTCGTCTCGAGTGGGGGCATGCACGTGCGCTTTCGTCCCGAGCTGTAGAAGCCAGTGTCACGCTTCCCCTTTCGGCGTGGATCAAGGGATCTGTGGCTTTCCCTCGAGGCTTTCCCACTAGGCTTTCCCGCGAGGGTTTCCCACAGGGCTGTCCCACTTGCCTCCGTGGTGTGAGTCGATCCTCAGCTTGAATGTCGAGGCAGTGCAGGGAAAAACAGGTTTCCCTGGATTGGACTGAGACATCTGGGGGACTCTGGGAATGGTGGCACGACCCTGGAGTTCCTCTCGCCTTTCCTGTGGAGAGCGCCTCCTCTTGAGATGAGATGGGAACGCCGGGAATTCTTTGCCGACCACGCAGGGAAAGGATCCCTCCTCTCGAGCTAGGAGGCCGGAAACGGGGCTCCTCTGGATGTGGGCGGGACTCTCGTGCTTCCTCTCGAGTGGAGACGGGAATGTTGGGGAACTTCTTGAGTTGCAGCAAGGGTGTGAAGGACCCTTTGGAAGTTTCAAGAGGTTAGGTGTGATTACTCTCGAGACGCCTCAGCGGAAATGGGCCTCATCTCGCCTGGAGGGGAGAACCTCCTGGATTTTCTCGGGTTGCGGCAGGTGCTCTCGACTAACAACGGGGACCTCAGGGACCCGCTCTGGTGGCCTCAGGAAAGGCCAGTCCCCATGCGAGTTTTCTGTGGCCTCTCGGGATTCTTCTCCCGTCGATGCCGGGGCCTAAGACATTGTGTGGAGTCGTTTCCGGAACATGAGGATTCCTCTGCAGTGCTGAAATGGATATTGGGGAACTTCTGGACTCTCCCCAGTGGAGTCAGTCCTCGTCTCGAGTGGGGGCATACAAGTGCGCTTTACTCTCGAGCTGTAGCAGCAGTGTAACGCTTCCCTTCGCGTGGATCAAGGGATCTGTGGCTTTCCCTCGAAGGCTTTCCCAGGAGGCTTTCCCAGGAGGCTTTCCCACAGGACTGTCCCACGGGGCACCGTGGTGTGAGTCCATCCTCTGCTTGAAAGTCGAAACAGTGCAGGGAAAACAGGTTTCCCTTGAATGGACTTAGACATCTGGAGGACTCTGGGAATGGTGGCATGACCCTGGAGTTCCTCTCGCCTTTCCCGTGGAGAGTGCCTCCTCTTGAGATGCGACGGGAACGCCGGGAATTCTTTCCCGACCACGGAGGGAAAGGATCGCTCCTGTCGAGCTAGGAGGAGGAGAGGGGTCTCCTCTGGATGTGGGCGGGACATTCGTGCTTCCTCTCAAGTGGAGACGGGTATGTAGGGGAACTTCCTGAGTTGCAGCAAGGGTGTGAAGGACCCTTTGGAAGTTCCAGAGGTTAGGTGTGATTAGCCTTGAGACGCCTCAGCGGAAATGGGCCTCATCTCTTCTGGAGGGGAGAACCTCCTGGATTTTCTCGAGTTGCGGCAGGTGCTCTCGACTTAGGTCGGGGACCTCAGAGACCCGCTCTGGTGGCCTCAGTAAAGGCCAGTCCCCATGCGAGTTGCTCGCGGGCCTCTCGGTATTCCTCTCCCGTCGATGGCGGGGCCTAAGACCTTGTGTGGAGTCGGTGCCGGAACCTTAAGATTCCTCTCCCGTGCTGACATGGATCTTGGGGTACATCTGGAGTCTCCCCAGGGGAGTGAGTACTCGTCTCCATTGGGGTCATGCAGGTGCAATTTACCTCCCGAGCTGTAGTGGCAGTGTCACGTTTCCCTTCGCGTGGATCAAGGGATCTGTGGCTTTCCCTCGAGGCTTTCCCACGAAGCTTTCCCACTGGTCTGTCCCACGTGCAACCGTTGTGTGAGTCGATCCTCGGTTTGAAAGTCGAGGCAGTGCAGGGAAAACAGGTTTCCCTGGAATGGACGGAGATATCTGGGGGACTCTGGGAATGGTGACACGACCCTGGAATTCCTCTCGCCTTTCCTGTGGAGAGTGCCTCCTCTTGAGTTGCGACGGGAACGCCGGGAATTCTGTCCCGACCACGTAGGGAAAGGATCCCTCCTCTCGAGCTATGAGGCGGAAACGGGGCTCCTCTGGATTTGGGCGGGATTCTCGTGCTTTCTCTCGAGTGGAGACGAGTATGTCGGGGAACTTCCTGAGGTGCAGCAAGGGTGTGAAGGACCGTTTGGAGTTCCAGAGGTTGGGTGTGATTAGCCTCGAGACGCCTCAGCGGAAATGGGCCTCATCTCGCCTGGAGGGGAGAACCTCCTGGATTCTCTCTAGTTGCGGCAGGTGCTTTCGAATTACGACGGGGACCTCAGCGACCCGGTCTGGTGGCCTCAGGAAAGGCCAGTCCCCATGCGAGTTGCTCCGGGGCTTCTCGCCGATTCCTCTCCCTTTGATGCCGGGGCCTAAGACCTTGTGTGGAGTCGGTGCCGGAAACTGAGGATTCCTCTCCAGTGCCGACATGGATCTTGGGGAACTTCTGGAGCCTACCCAGGGGAGTCAGTCCTCGTCTCGAGTGGGGGCATGCACGTGAGATTTCCTCCCGAGTTGTAGCAGCAGTGTCACGCTTCCCTTCGCGTGGATCAAGGGATCTGTGGCTTTCCCTCGAGCTTTTCCCACGAGGCTTTCCCACAGGGCTGTCCCACGTGCCACCGTGGTGTGAAGTCGATCCTCGGCTTGAAAGTCGAGGCAGTGCAGGGAAAATAGGTTTCCCTGGAATGGACTGAGATATCTGGGGGACTCTGGGAATGGTGGCACGACCCAGGAGTTCCTCTCGCCTTTCCTGTGGAGAGCGCCTCCTCTTGAGATGCGACGGGAACGCCGGGAATTCTTTCCCGACCACGCAGGGAAAGGATCCCTCCTCTCGAGCTAGGAGGCGGAAACGGGACTCCTCTGGATGTGGGGCGGGACTCTCGTGCTTCCTCTCGAGTGGAGACGGGTATGTCGGGGAACTTCTTGAGTTGCCAGCAAGGGTGTGAAGGACCCTTTGGAAGTTCCAGAGATTAGGTGTGATTAGCCTCGAGCCGCCTCAGCGGAAATGGGCCTCATCTCGCCTGGAGGGGAGAACCTCCTGGATTTTCTCGAGTTGCGGCAGGTGCTCTCGACTTATGACGGGGACCTCAGTGACCCGCTCTGGTGGCCTCAGGAAAGGCCAGACCCCATGCGAGTTGCTCGGGGCCTCTCGGGATTCCTCTCCCGTCTATGCCGGGGCCTAAGACCTTTGTGTGGAGTCAGTGCCGGAACCTGAGGATTCCTCTCCAGTGCTGACATGGATCTTTCGGGACTTCTGGAGTCTCCCCAAGGGAGTCAGTCCTCGTCTCGAGTGGGGGCATGAACGTGCGCTTTCCTCCCGAGCTGTAGCAGCAGTGTCTCGCTTCCCTTCGCATGGATCAAGGGATCTGTAGCTTTCCCTCGAGTCTTTCCCAGGAGGCTTTCCCACGAGGCTTTCCCACAGGGCTGTCCCACGTGCCACCGTGGTGTGAGTCGATCCTCGGGTTGAAAGTCGAGGCAGTGCAGGGAAAACTGGTTTCCCTGGAATGGACTGAGACATCTGGGGGACTCTGGGAATGGTGGCACGACCCTGGAGTTCCTCTCGCCTTTCCTGTGGAGAGCGCCTGCCAGAAGCCATTGTGAGGAATCCCGCCCGTGACAAGGTCATGAGGAAGGAAGCTGACATACGCAAGGCGTGCTCAGATTTCAGGGGCCCCTCTGGAAATTCCTAAGCATGTACCCCAACAAAAATCTGCCGGCTTTTGTGCTCTGCTTTTCCACTCTTCTGACATTTTCTGGAAAAAGTCAATTCAGGGCTTTAGTCTTCTGCATTTGAAAGAGTGTTTCAATCCAAAAAACCCCTCCGATGGCTTTCTAGCCTGCCTGCAGGACTCTGCAAGTGTGTTTGTTTGAGGCCTCCTGACCGCAGGAGGCACAGGAAGCTTAAAACCTCCTAGGAATGTAGGGGCTTCCGAGGAGTCAAAATCTTTAGAATAGGACTGATTAAAAGTTTCATTTGTTGAGTCAATGCTTACTGCCAAATTTTCATATCCTTGATTTTTAGGTATAGTTGGTATATAGAAAAACAAGCAGTAGACCTAGTATTAGCAACATTAGATCCTTGAGTTAAGTACCTTCTTTGTTATATCCCACTGCACCTTTGTTCTATAGAGATGTAACTTTAATGCTTTAAGGAGATGCAGATTAAAAAAAACACTTCAGGGAAAACAAAATTAACATTCATTAAGGAAGAGAGCTAAAAAGTGTTAACAAGCCTCTTGGCCAGAAGATAATGTAAATCACCTGAGACCTTTTGTATACATAATGATGTATAGAAAGAGTCTGGGCTTGCGAACGCTACATAATTCTGTGTTACCCATTGATCTCCATGTTTTATCAAAAGTATAAAAGGCCTTCTGAACAATAAAGGATTGGAACAGTTTCTCGAACTAGTCTCTCGGCCTAGTTTCTTGGGACTCTGGCTCCCCCCATGGTCTCACTCTCTCTCTTCGTCTCTCCCCTTCCCTCTCTCTGCTCTTTACTTTAACTTCAGGCTGAATCTCCATCTGGAGCGCGGAGGCTCGCCAGGTCTACTTACTTGCCCCGGCTGTTAAGACCCGCATGAAAGGGAGCTTAAGGCGAGGCACCCTTAGATATTCAAGGCGGGCGCCGGTGGCCAAACGTAGATGGTGCAAATTCCTTGTCTGGAATTTTAATGGCCTTCCGCGAAAAACCAAGCTATTCAGCCCTCTTCCTCCACTTAATCTTCTTATTACACTATAGTTTCTTAATCTAATCTTACATTAATAAACAAACAAGTCTTTCCACGCCAACGCCGTCCACCCTTCGAATTCCCTGGATCCACCGGGGCTGGACCCTGGCAAGTGCCTCCTCTTGAGATGCGACGGGAACGCGGGGAATTCTTTCCCCACCACGCAGGAAAGGATCCCCTCTCTCGAGCTAGGAGGCGGAAACGGGGCACCTCTGGATGTGGGCGGGACTCTCGTGCTTCCTCTCGAGTGGAGACGGGTATGTCAGAGAAACTTCTTGAGTTGCAGCAAGGGTGTGAAGGACCCTTTCGAGTTCCAGATGTTAGATGTGATTAGCCTCGAGACGCCTCAGCGGAAATGGGCCTCATTTTGCCTGGAGGGGAGAACCCCCTGGATTTTCTCGAGTTGCGCGGCAGGTGCTCTCGACTTACGACGGGGACCTCAGGGACCCGCTCTGGTGGCCTCAGAAAGTCCAGGCCCATGCGAGTTGGCGGGGGCTCTCGGGATTCCTCTCCCATCGATGCCGGGCCTAAGATCTTCTGTGGAATCGGTGCTGTAACCCTGAGCATTCCTCTCCAGTGCTGACATGGATGTTGGGGTA
>NW_017192379.1:0-10309 GCF_001704415.2 Capra hircus
GAGACGTAGGTTCCCTAGCACTCTCCTCCCCAGCAGAGACATGTGCAGGTGGTTGGGGCCTGATCCTGCGTGTCTGGGTTCCCGCCCACAGCCCCAACTCAGGGGAAGCAGCCCCTGAGGCAAGACCTGCTGGAGGAGCCCTGCGCGCCCGCCTGATAGGCGAGAGCACAGCCAGCAGAGCGAGCCTCCTCGGGGAAGAGGAGGCAGCCAGCCCGTCAAAGGAAAGCCCTGCTTGCACGGAGCTAAGTGGGCTCCAGTACGGCAGAGCTCTAGCTCTGCTCAGAGCCCCGATCTGGCAGAGTTTCTGGCGCGAGCTGCTCGGCCGGGGCTCGCCTTGCCCAGACTTGCCTTGCTTTTAGGCTCCCTCCCCAGGAAGGAGCCTGAGCGAGCCTGGGAGACGCCACTGGGCCTTCCTTGCCTCAGCTCCAATCCTGCCTTGCCTTTGCACATAGGCCAGGCTCCTTAAGGAGGCTTAGGGGGTGGTGGGTTGCACACTGCCAAGGGCTTCAGCAGTGAGAGCTCTGTCAGAGGGAAGGGAAGGGCAACGCAGGCTCCTCCAGCGGTTTCTGGCCGCCTAGAATCAGCGCCGCACCGAGAGCACCAGGCTCCCAGGGCCCCTGGCTGGGGTTTTCAGCCCCGCACACACGGAGGCTGATTCCTTGGGTGCCCAGAAAGTGTATGACAGACGTAGGTTCCCTAGCACTCTCCTCCCCAGCAGAGACATGTGCAGGTGTTTGGGGCCTGATCCTGCGTGTCTGGGTTCCTGCCACAGCCCCAACTCAGGGGAAGCAGCCCCTGAGGCAAGACCTGCTGGAGGAGCCCTGCGCCCCGCCTGATAGGCGAGTGCACAGCCAGCAGGGAAGCGAGCCTCCTCGGGGGAAGAGGAGGCAGCAAGTCCCCGTCAAGCTGAAATCCCTGCTTACACGAAGCTAAGTGCGACTCCAGTACGGCAGATCTCTAGCTCTGTTCAGAGGCCCGATCTGGCAGAGTTCCTGGCACCAAGATGCTCTGCCATAGGCGAGCCTTGCGCAGACTTGCCTTGCTTTAAGGCTCCCTCCCAGGAAGGAGCAGGCTGTGTGAGGCTCGGAAACGCCACTGGCGCCTTCCTGGCTTCAGCTCTACCCCTGCCTTGCCTTTGCACTTAGGTCCCAAGCGTCCTTGAGGAGGGCTTAGGGGCTGGTGGGGTTGCACACTGCCAAGGGCTCCAGCAGTGAAAGCTCTGTCAGAGGGAAGCGAAGGGCAACAGCAGGGCTCCTTCAGCGGTTCCTTGGCCGCCCAGACAAAGCTCCGCACGGAGAGCACCAGGTTCCAAGGGCCCCTGGCTGGGTTTTGCATCCCCACACTCCCAGAGGCTGACTCCGTGGGTGCCTAGAAAGTGTGTGAGAGACGTAGGTTCCCTAGCACTCTCCTCCCAGCAGAGACATGTGCAGGTGGTTGGGGCCTTATCCTGCGTGTCTGGGTTCCGCCCACAGCCCCAACTCAGGGGAAGCAGCCCCTGAGGCAAGACCTGCTGGAGGAGCCCTGCGCGCCCGCCTGATAGGCGAGAGCACAGCCAGCAGTGTAGCGAGCCTCCTCGGGAGAAGAGGAGGCAGCCGAGCCCAGTCAAGAGGAAAGCCCTGCTTGCACGGAGCTAAGTGGCCTCCAGTACGGCAGAGCTCTAGCTCTGCTCAGAGCCCCGATCTGGCAGAGTTTCTGGCGCGAGGCTGCTCGGCCGGGGGCTCGCCTTGCCCAGACTTGCCTTGCTTTTAGGCTCCCTCCCCAGGAAGGAGCTGTCTGAGCGAGCCTGGGAGACGCCACTGGTGCCTTCCTTGCCTCAGCTCCAATCCTGCCTTGCCTTTGCACATAGGTGCCAGGCGTCGTTGGGAGGGCTTAGGGGGTGGTGGGTTGCACACTGCCAAGGGCTTCAGCAGTGAGAGCTCTGTCAGAGGGAAGGGAAGGGCAACTGCAGGGCTCCTCCAGCGGTTTCTAGGCCGCCTAGAATCAGCGCCGCACCGAGAGCACCAGGCTCCCAGGGCCCCTGGCTGGGGTTTTCAGCCCCGCACACACGGAGGCTGATTCCTTGGGTGCCCAGAAAGTGTATGACAGACGTAGGTTCCCTAGCACTCTCCTCCCCAGCAGAGACATGTGCAGGTGGTTTGGGGCCTGATCCTGCGTGTCTGGGTTCCTGCCCACAGCCCCAACTCAGGGGAAGCAGCCCCTGAGGCAAGACCTGCTGGAGGAGCCCTGCGCCCCGCCTGATAGGCGAGTGCACAGCCAGCAGGGAAGCGAGCCTCCTCGGGGGAAGAGGAGGCAGCCCAGCCCCGTCAAGTTGAAAGCCCTGCTTGCACGGAGCTAAGTGCGCCTCCAGTACGGCAGAGCTCTAGCTCTGCTCAGAGCCCCCGATCTGGCAGAGTTCCTGGCGCGAGGCTGCTCTGCCGGGGGCTAGCCTTGCCCAGACTTGCCTTGCTTTTAGGCTGCCTCTCCAGGAAGGAGCAGGCAGCAGGAGCCTGGGAGTCGCCACTGGGCCTTTCTTGCCTCAGCTCCAATCCTGCCTTGCCTTTGCACTTAGGTCCCAGTCCTCCTTAAGGAGAGCTTAGGGGCTGGTGGGTTGCACACTGCCAAGGGCTCCAGCAGTGAGAATTCTGTCAGAGGGAAGGGAAGGGCAACTGCAGGGCTCCTCCAGCGGTTGCTTGGCCGCCCAGATTCAGCGCCACACGGAGAGCACCAGGCTCCCAGGCCCCTGGCTGGGGTTTTCAGCCCCGCACACACGGAGGCTGATTCCTTGGGTGCCCAGAAAGTGTATGACAGACGTAGGTTCCCTAGCACTCTCCTCCCCAGCAGAGACATGTGCAGGTGTTTGGGGCCTGATCCTGCGTGTCTGGGTTCCTGCCCACAGCCCCAACTCAGGGGAAGCAGCCCCTGAGGCAAGACCTGCTGGAGGAGCCCTGCGCCCCCGCCTGATAGGCGAGTGCACAGCCAGCAGGGAAGCGAGCCTCCTCGGGGAAGAGGAGGCAGCAAGTCCCCGTCAAGCTGAAATCCCTGCTTACACGAAGCTAAGTGCGACTCCAGTACGGCAGATCTCTAGCTCTGTTCAGAGGCCCGATCTGGCAGAGTTCCTGGCACCAAGATGCTCTGCCATAGGCGAGCCTTGCGCAGACTTGCCTTGCTTTAAGGCTCCCTCCCCAGGAAGGAGCAGGCTGTGTGAGGCTCGGAAACGCCACTGGCGCCTTCCTGGCTTCAGCTCTACCCCTGCCTTGCCTTTGCACTTAGGTCCAAGCGTCCTTGAGGAGGGCTTAGGGGCTGGTGGGTTGCACACTGCCAAGGGCTCCAGCAGTGAAAGCTCTGTCAGAGGGAAGCGAAGGGCAACAGCAGGGCTCCTTCAGCGGCCTTGGCCGCCCAGACAAAGCTCCGCACGGAGAGCACCAGGTTCCAAGGGCCCCTGGCTGGGTTTTGCATCCCCACACTCCCAGAGGCTGACTCCGTGGGTGCCTAGAAAGTGTGTGAGAGACGTAGGTTCCCTAGCACTCTCCTCCCAGCAGAGACATGTGCAGGTGGTTGGGGCCTTATCCTGCGTGTCTGGGTTCCCGCCCACAGCCTCAACTCAGGGGAAGCAGCCCCTGAGGCAAGACCTGCTGGAGGAGCCCTGCGCGCCCGCCTGATAGGCGAGAGCACAGCCAGCAGTGTAGCGAGCCTCCTCGGGGAGAAGAGGAGGCAGCCGAGCCCAGTCAAGAGGAAAGCCCTGCTTGCACGGAGCTAAGTGCCTCCAGTACGGCAGAGCTCTAGCTCTGCTCAGAGCCCCGATCTGGCAGAGTTTCTGGCGCGAGGCTGCTCGGCCGGGGCTCGCCTTGCCCAGACTTGCCTTGCTTTTAGGCTCCCTCCCCAGGAAGGAGCTGTCTGAGCGAGCCTGGGAGACGCCACTGGTGCCTTCCTTGCCTCAGCTCCAATCCTGCCTTGCCTTTGCACATAGGTGCCAGGCGTTGAGGGCTTAGGGGGTGGTGGGTTGCACACTGCCAAGGGCTTCAGCAGTGAGAGCTCTGTCAGAGGGAAGGGAAGGGCAACTGCAGGGCTCCTCCAGCGGTTTCTACCGCCTAGAATCAGCGCCGCACCGAGAGCACCAGGCTCCCACCCTGGCTGGGGGTTTTCAGCCCGCACACACGGAGGCTGATTCCTTGGGTGCCCAGAAAGTGTATGACAGACGTAGGTTCCCTAGCACTCTCCTCCCCAGCAGAGACATGTGCAGGTGTTGGGGCCTGATCCTGCGTGTCTGGGTTCCTGCCCACAGCCCCAACTCAGGGGAAGCAGCCCCTGAGGCAAGACCTGCTGGAGGAGCCCTGCGCCCCCGCCTGATAGGCGAGTGCACAGCCAGCAGGGAAGCGAGCCTCCTCGGGGGAAGAGGAGGCAGCCCAGCCCCGTCAAGTTGAAAGCCCTGCTTGCACGGAGCTAAGTGCGCCTCCAGTACGGCAGAGCTCTAGCTCTGCTCAGAGCCCCGATCTGGCAGAGTTCCTGGCGCGAGGCTGCTCTGCCGGGGGCTAGCCTTGCCCAGACTTGCCTTGCTTTTAGGCTGCCTCTCCAGGAAGGAGCAGGCAGCAGGAGCCTGGGAGTCGCCACTGGCGCCTTTCTTGCCTCAGCTCCAATCCTGCCTTGCCTTTGCACTTAGGTCCCAGTCCTCCTTAAGGAGAGCTTAGGGGCTGGTGGGTTGCACACTGCCAAGGGCTCCAGCAGTGAGAATTCTGTCAGAGGGAAGGGAAGGGCAACTGCAGGGCTCCTCCAGCGGTTGCTTGGCCGCCCAGATTCAGCGCCACACGGAGAGCACCAGGCTCCCAGGTCCCCTGGCTGGGGTTTTCAGCCCCGCACACACGGAGGCTGATTCCTTGGGTGCCCAGAAAGTGTATGACAGACGTAGGTTCCCTAGCACTCTCCTCCCCAGCAGAGACATGTGCAGGTGTTTGGGGCCTGATCCTGCGTGTCTGGGTTCCTGCCCACAGCCCCAACTCAGGGGAAGCAGCCCCTGAGGCAAGACCTGCTGGAGGAGCCCTGCGCCCCCGCCTGATAGGCGAGTGCACAGCCAGCAGGGAAGCGAGCCTCCTCGGGGAAGAGGAGGCAGCAAGTCCCCGTCAAGCTGAAATCCCTGCTTACACGAAGCTAAGTGCGACTCCAGTACGGCAGATCTCTAGCTCTGTTCAGAGGCCCGATCTGGCAGAGTTCCTGGCACCAAGATGCTCTGCCATAGGCGAGCCTTGCGCAGACTTGCCTTGCTTTAAGGCTCCCTCCCCAGGAAGGAGCAGGCTGTGTGAGGCTCGGAAACGCCACTGGCGCCTTCCTGGCTTCAGCTCTACCCCTGCCTTGCCTTTGCACTTAGGTCCCAAGCGTCCTTGAGGAGGGCTTAGGGGCTGGTGGGTTGCACACTGCCAAGGGCTCCAGCAGTGAAAGCTCTGTCAGGGAAGCGAAGGGCAACAGCAGGGCTCCTTCAGCGGTTCCTTGGCCGCCCAGACAAAGCTCCGCACGGAGAGCACCAGGTTCCAAGGGCCCCTGGCTGGGTTTTGCATCCCCACACTCCCAGAGGCTGACTCCGTGGGTGCCTAGAAAGTGTGTGAGAGACGTAGGTTCCCTAGCACTCTCCTCCCCAGCAGAGACATGTGCAGGTGGTTGGGGCCTTATCCTGCGTGTCTGGGTTCCCGCCCACAGCCTCAACTCAGGGGAAGCAGCCCCTGAGGCAAGACCTGCTGGAGGAGCCCTGCGCGCCCGCCTGATAGGCGAGAGCACAGCCAGCAGTGTAGCGAGCCTCCTCGGGAGAAGAGGAGGCAGCCGAGCCCAGTCAAGAGGAAAGCCCTGCTTGCACGGAGCTAAGGGGCCTCCAGTACGGCAGAGCTCTAGCTCTGCTCAGAGCCCCGATCTGGCAGAGTTTCTGGCGCGAGGCTGCTCGGCCGGGGCTCGCCTTGCCCAGACTTGCCTTGCTTTTAGGCTCCCTCCCCAGGAAGGAGCTGTCTGAGCGAGCCTGGGAGACGCCACTGGTGCCTTCCTTGCCTCAGCTCCAATCCTGCCTTGCCTTTGCACATAGGTGCCAGGCGTCGTTGGGGAGGGCTTAGGGGGTGGTGGGTTGCACACTGCCAAGGGCTTCAGCAGTGAGAGCTCTGTCAGAGGGAAGGGAAGGGCAACTGCAGGGCTCCTCCAGCGGTTTCTAGGCCGCCTAGAATCAGCGCGCCGCACCGAGAGCACCAGGCTCCCAGGGCCCCTGGCTGGGGTTTTCAGCCCCGCACACACGGAGGCTGATTCCTTGGGTGCCCAGAAAGTGTATGACAGACGTAGGTTCCCTAGCACTCTCCTCCCCAGCAGAGACATGTGCAGGTGGTTGGGGCCTGATCCTGCGTGTCTGGGTTCCTGCCCACAGCCCCAACTCAGGGGAAGCAGCCCCTGAGGCAAGACCTGCTGGAGGAGCCCTGCGCCCCGCCTGATAGGCGAGTGCACAGCCAGCAGGGAAGCGAGCCTCCTCGGGGGAAGAGGAGGCAGCCCAGCCCCGTCAAGTTGAAAGCCCTGCTTGCACGGAGCTAAGTGCGCCTCCAGTACGGCAGAGCTCTAGCTCTGCTCAGAGCCCCGATCTGGCAGAGTTCCTGGCGCGAGGCTGCTCTGCCGGGGCTAGCCTTGCCCAGACTTGCCTTGCTTTTAGGCTGCCTCTCCAGGAAGGAGCAGGCAGCAGGAGCCTGGGAGTCGCCACTGGCGCCTTTCTTGCCTCAGCTCCAATCCTGCCTTGCCTTTGCACTTAGGTCCCAGTCCTCCTTAAGGAGAGCTTAGGGGCTGGTGGGTTGCACACTGCCAAGGGCTCCAGCAGTGAGAATTCTGTCAGAGGGAAGGGAAGGGCAACTGCAGGGCTCCTCCAGCGGTTGCTTGGCCGCCCAGATTCAGCGCCACACGGAGAGCACCAGGCTCCCAGGCCCCTGGCTGGGGTTTTCAGCCCCGCACACACGGAGGCTGATTCCTTGGGTGCCCAGAAAGTGTATGACAGACGTAGGTTCCCTAGCACTCTCCTCCCCAGCAGAGACATGTGCAGGTGTTTGGGGCCTGATCCTGCGTGTCTGGGTTCCTGCCCACAGCCCCAACTCAGGGGAAGCAGCCCCTGAGGCAAGACCTGCTGGAGGAGCCCTGCGCCCCCGCCTGATAGGCGAGTGCACAGCCAGCAGGGAAGCGAGCCTCCTCGGGGAAGAGGAGGCAGCAAGTCCCCGTCAAGCTGAAATCCCTGCTTACACGAAGCTAAGTGCGACTCCAGTACGGCAGATCTCTAGCTCTGTTCAGAGGCCCGATCTGGCAGAGTTCCTGGCACCAAGATGCTCTGCCATAGGCGAGCCTTGCGCAGACTTGCCTTGCTTTAAGGCTCCCTCCCCAGGAAGGAGCAGGCTGTGTGAGGCTCGGAAACGCCACTGGCGCCTTCCTGGCTTCAGCTCTACCCCTGCCTTGCCTTTGCACTTAGGTCCCAAGCGTCCTTGAGGAGGGCTTAGGGGCTGGTGGGTTGCACACTGCCAAGGGCTCCAGCAGTGAAAGCTCTGTCAGAGGGAAGCGAAGGGCAACAGCAGGGCTCCTTCAGCGGTTCCTTGGCCGCCCAGACAAAGCTCCGCACGGAGAGCACCAGGTTCCAAGGGCCCCTGGCTGGGTTTTGCATCCCCACACTCCCAGAGGCTGACTCCGTGGGTGCCTAGAAAGTGTGTGAGAGACGTAGGTTCCCTAGCACTCTCCTCCCAGCAGAGACATGTGCAGGTGGTTGGGGCCTTATCCTGCGTGTCTGGGTTCCGCCCACAGCCTCAACTCAGGGGAAGCAGCCCCTGAGGCAAGACCTGCTGGAGGAGCCCTGCGCGCCCGCCTGATAGGCGAGAGCACAGCCAGCAGTGTAGCGAGCCTCCTCGGGAGAAGAGGAGGCAGCCGAGCCCAGTCAAGAGGAAAGCCCTGCTTGCACGGAGCTAAGTGGGCCTCCAGTACGGCAGAGCTCTAGCTCTGCTCAGAGCCCCGATCTGGCAGAGTTTCTGGCGCGAGGCTGCTCGGCCGGGGGCTCGCCTTGCCCAGACTTGCCTTGCTTTTAGGCTCCCTCCCCAGGAAGGAGCTGTCTGAGCGAGCCTGGGAGACGCCACTGGTGCCTTCCTTGCCTCAGCTCCAATCCTGCCTTGCCTTTGCACATAGGTGCCAGGCGTCGTTGGGGAGGGCTTAGGGGTGGTGGGTTGCACACTGCCAAGGGCTTCAGCAGTGAGAGCTCTGTCAGAGGGAAGGGAAGGGCAACTGCAGGGCTCCTCCAGCGGTTTCTAGGCCGCCTAGAATCAGCGCCGCACCGAGAGCACCAGGCTCCCAGGGCCCCTGGCTGGGGTTTTCAGCCCCGCACACACGGAGGCTGATTCCTTGGGTGCCCAGAAAGTGTATGACAGACGTAGGTTCCCTAGCACTCTCCTCCCCAGCAGAGACATGTGCAGGTGTTTGGGGCCTGATCCTGCGTGTCTGGGTTCCTGCCCACAGCCCCAACTCAGGGGAAGCAGCCCCTGAGGCAAGACCTGCTGGAGGAGCCCTGCGCCCCCGCCTGATAGGCGAGTGCACAGCCAGCAGGGAAGCGAGCCTCCTCGGGGGAAGAGGAGGCAGCCCAGCCCCGTCAAGTTGAAAGCCCTGCTTGCACGGAGCTAAGTGCGCCTCCAGTACGGCAGAGCTCTAGCTCTGCTCAGAGCCCCGATCTGGCAGAGTTCCTGGCGCGAGGCTGCTCTGCCGGGGGCTAGCCTTGCCCAGACTTGCCTTGCTTTTAGGCTGCCTCTCCAGGAAGGAGCAGGCAGCAGGAGCCTGGGAGTCGCCACTGGCGCCTTTCTTGCCTCAGCTCCAATCCTGCCTTGCCTTTGCACTTAGGTCCCAGTCCTCCTTAAGGAGAGCTTAGGGGCTGGTGGGTTGCACACTGCCAAGGGCTCCAGCAGTGAGAATTCTGTCAGAGGGAAGGGAAGGGCAACTGCAGGGCTCCTCCAGCGGTTGCTTGGCCGCCCAGATTCAGCGCCACACGGAGAGCACCAGGCTCCCAGGTCCCCTGGCTGGGGTTTTCAGCCCCGCACACACGGAGGCTGATTCCTTGGGTGCCCAGAAAGTGTATGACAGACGTAGGTTCCCTAGCACTCTCCTCCCCAGCAGAGACATGTGCAGGTGTTTGGGGCCTGATCCTGCGTGTCTGGGTTCCTGCCCACAGCCCCAACTCAGGGGAAGCAGCCCCTGAGGCAAGACCTGCTGGAGGAGCCCTGCGCCCCCGCCTGATAGGCGAGTGCACAGCCAGCAGGGAAGCGAGCCTCCTCGGGGGAAGAGGAGGCAGCAAGTCCCCGTCAAGCTGAAATCCCTGCTTACACGAAGCTAAGTGCGACTCCAGTACGGCAGATCTCTAGCTCTGTTCAGAGGCCCGATCTGGCAGAGTTCCTGGCACCAAGATGCTCTGCCATAGGCGAGCCTTGCGCAGACTTGCCTTGCTTTAAGGCTCCCTCCCCAGGAAGGAGCAGGCTGTGTGAGGCTCGGAAACGCCACTGGCGCCTTCCTGGCTTCAGCTCTACCCCTGCCTTGCCTTTGCACTTAGGTCCCAAGCGTCCTTGAGGAGGGCTTAGGGGCTGGTGGGTTGCACACTGCCAAGGGCTCCAGCAGTGAAAGCTCTGTCAGAGGGAAGCGAAGGGCAACAGCAGGGCTCCTTCAGCGGTTCCTTGGCCGCCCAGACAAAGCTCCGCACGGAGAGCACCAGGTTCCAAGGGCCCCTGGCTGGGTTTTGCATCCCCACACTCCCAGAGGCTGACTCCGTGGGTGCCTAGAAAGTGTGTGAGAGACGTAGGTTCCCTAGCACTCTCCTCCCCAGCAGAGACATGTGCAGGTGGTTGGGGCCTTATCCTGCGTGTCTGGGTTCCCGCCCACAGCCTCAACTCAGGGGAAGCAGCCCCTGAGGCAAGACCTGCTGGAGGAGCCCTGCGCGCCGCCTGATAGGCGAGAGCACAGCCAGCAGTGTAGCGAGCCTCCTCGGGAGAAGAGGAGGCAGCCGAGCCCAGTCAAGAGGAAAGCCCTGCTTGCACGGAGCTAAGTGGGCCTCCAGTACGGCAGAGCTCTAGCTCTGCTCAGAGCCCCGATCTGGCAGAGTTTCTGGCGCGAGGCTGCTCGCCGGGGCTCGCCTTGCCCAGACTTGCCTTGCTTTTAGGCTCCCTCCCCAGGAAGGAGCTGTCTGAGCGAGCCTGGGAGACGCCACTGGTGCCTTCCTTGCCTCAGCTCCAATCCTGCCTTGCCTTTGCACATAGGTGCCAGGCGTCGTTGGGGAGGCTTAGGGGGTGGTGGGTTGCACACTGCAAGGGCTTCAGCA
>NW_017192380.1:0-10308 GCF_001704415.2 Capra hircus
TGCAACGCTTCCCTTCGCGTGGATCAAGGGATCTTTGGCTTTCCCTCGAGGCTTCCCTCGAGGCTTTCCCACGGGGCTGTCCCACGTGCCATCGTGGTGTGAGTCGATCCTCGGCTAGAAATTCGAGCAGTGCAGGGAAATCAGGTTTCCCTGAAATGGACTGAGACATCTGGGGGACTCTGGGAATGGTGGCACGACCCTGGAGTTCTCTCGCCTTTTCCTGTGGAGAGCACCTCCTCTTGAGATGCGACAGGAACGCCGGGAATTCTTTCCCGACCACGCAGGGAAAGGATCCCTCCTCTCAAGCTAGGAGGCGGAAACGGGGTCCTCTGGATGTGGGCGGGACTCTCGTGCTTACTCTCGAGTAGAGACGGGAATGTCGGGGAACTTCTTGAGTTGTAGCAAGGGTGTGAAGGACCCTTGGAAGTTCCAGATGTTAGGAGTGATTAGCCTCGAGACGCCTCAGCGGAAATGGGCCTCATCTCGCCTGGAGGGAGAACCTCCTGGATTGTTTCTAGTTGCGGCAGGTGCTCTCGTCTTACGACGGGGACCTAGGGACCCGCTCTGGTGGCCTCAGGAAAGGCCAGTCCCCATGCGAGTTGCTCGGGGGCCTCTCGGGATTTCTCTGCCGTCCATGCCGGGGCTTAAGACCTTTTGTGGAGTCGGAGCCGGAACGTGAGGATTCCTCTCCAGTGCTGACATGGATCTTGGGGTACCTCCGGAGTCTCCCCACGGGAGTCAATCCTAGTCTCAAGTAGGGGCATGCACCTGCGCTTTCCTCCCAGACTGCAGCAGCAGTGTCACGCTTCCCCTCCCGTGGATCAAGGGATCAGTGGCTTTCCCTCGGGGCTTTCCCATGAGGCTTTCACACGAGGCTTTCCACAGGGCTGTCCCACGTGCCATCGTGGAGTCAGCCGATCCTCGGCTTGAAAGTCGAGGCAGTGCATGGAAAACAGTTTTCCCTGCAATGGACTGAGGCATCTGGGGGACTCTGGGAATGGTGGCATGACCCTGGAGTTCCTCTGCCTTTCGTGTGGAGAGCGCCTCCTCTTGAGATGCGACGGGAACGCCGGGAATTCTTTCCCGACCACGCAGGGAAAGGATCCGTCCAGTCGAGCTATGAGGCCGAAACGGGGCTCCTCTGGATGTTGGCGGGACTCTCGTGTGCCGGAGCCAGTGTGAGGAATCCCGCCCGTGACAAGGTCATGAGGAAGGAAGCTGACATACGCAAGGCATGCTCAGACTTCAGGGACCCCTCTGGAAATTCCTAAGCATGTACCCCAACAAAAATCTGCTGGCTTTTGTGCTCTGCTTTTCCACTCTTCTGACATTTTCTGGAAAAAGTCAATTCAGGGCTTTAGTCTTCTGCATTTGAAAGAGTGTTTCAATCCAACAACCCCTCCGATGGCTTTCTAGCCTGCCTGCAGGACTCGTACAGCTGAGCTTGTGTTTGAGGCCTCCTGACCGCAGGAGGCACAGGAAGCTTAAAACATCCTAGGAATGTAGGGGCTTCCGAAGAGTCAAAATCTTTAGAATAGGACTGATTAAAAGTTTCATTTTTTGGGTCAATGCTTGCTGCCAAATTTTCATATCCTTTATTTTTAGATATAGTTGGTATATAGAAAAACAAGTAGTAGACCTGGTATTAGCAACATTAGATCTTCGAGTTAAGTACTTCTTTGTTATATCCCACTGCACCTTTGTTCTATAGAGATGTAACTTTAATGCTTTAAGGAGATGCAAATTAAAGAAAAACACTTCAGGGGAAACAAATCAACATTCATTAAGGAAGAGAGATAAAAAGTGTTAACAAGCTTCTTGGCCAGAAGATAATGTAAATCACCTGAGACCTTTTGTATACAAAATGATGTATAGAAAGAGTCTGGGCTGCGAGCGCTACATAATTCTCTGTTACCCATTGATCTCCATGTTTTATCAAAAGTATAAAAGGCCTTCTGAACAATAAAGGATCGGACCAGTTTCTCGAACTAGTCTCTCGGCCTGGTTTCTTGGACTCTGGCTCCCCCCATGTCTCTCTCTCTCTCCTCTTCTCTCCCCTTCCCTCTCTCTGCTCTTTACTTTAACTTCAGGCTGAATCTCCACCTGGGGCGCGGAGGCTCGCCAGGTCTACTTACTTGCCCCGGCTGTTAAGACCCGCACGAAAGGGAGCTTAAGGCGAGGCACCCTTAGATATTCAAGCGGGCGCCGGTGGCCCAACGTAGATGGTGGAAATTCCTTGTCTGGAATTTTATTGGCCTTCCGCGTAAACCAAGCTATTCAGCCCTCTTCCTCCACTTAAATCTTATTACACTATAGTTTCTTAATCTAATCTTACATTAATAAACAAACAAGTCTTTCCACGCCAACGCCGTCCACCCTTTGAATTCCCTGGATCCACCGGGGCTGGACCCGGCACTCGTGCTTCATCTCGAGTGGAGACTGGTATGTCGGGGAACTTCTTGAGTTGCAGCAAGGGTGTGAAGGACCCTTTGGAAGTTCCAGAGTTTAGGTGTGATTAGCCTGGAGACGCCTCACCGGAAATGGGCCTCATCTCGCCTGGAGGGGAGAACCTCCTGGATTTTCTCGAGTTCTGGCAGGTGCTCTCGACTTACGACGGGGACCTCAGGGACCCGCTATGGTGGCCTCAGGAAAGGCCAGTCCCCATGCGAGTTGCTCGGGGGCCTCTCGGGATTCCTCTCCCGTCGATACCAGGGCCTAAGATCTTGTGTGGAGTCGGTGCCGGAACCTGAGGATTCCTATCAGTGCTGACATGGATCTTGGGGTACTTCTGGATCTCCCCAGGGGAGCCATTCCTCGTCTCGAGTGGGGCATGCACGTGCCCTATCCTCCCGAACTGTAGCAGCAGTGTCACGCTTCCCTTCGCCTGGATCAAGGGATCTGTGGCTTTCCCTGGAGGCTTTCCCACGGGGCTTTCCCACGAGGCTTTCCCACAGGGCTGTCCCACGTGCCACCTAGGTTTGAGTCGATCCTAGGCTAGAAAGTCGAGGCAGTGCAGGGAAAACAGGTTTCCCTGGAATGGACTGACACATCTGGGGGACTCTGCGAATGCTGGAACGACAATGGAGTTCCTCACTCCTTTCCTGTGCAGAGCGCCTCCTCTTGAAATGCGTTGAGAACGCCCGGAATTCTTTCCCGACCACGCAGGGAAAGGAACCCTCCTCTGGATCTATGAGGCAGAAATGGGCTCCCCTGGCTGTGGGCGGGACTCTGAGCTTCCTCTGCAGTGGACCGGGTATGTCGGGGAACTTCTTGAGTTTCAGCAAGGGTGTGAAGGACCCTTTGGAAGTTCAGAGGTTAGGTGTGATTAGCCTCGAGACGCCTCAGCGGAAATGGGCCTCAACTCACCTGGAGGGGAGAACGTCCTGGATTTTCTCGAGTTGCCTCAGGTGCTTTCGACTTACGACGGGAACGCAGGGACCCGTTCTTGTGGCCTCAGGAAAGGCGAATCCCAATGCGAGTTGCTCGGGGCCTCTTGGATTCCTCTCCGTCGATGCTGGGACCTAATCTAGTGTGGAGTGGTGCCGGAACTTGAGATTCCGCTCCAGTTCTGACATGCCTCTTGGGTACTTCTGGAGTCTCCCCAGTGGACTCAGTCCTCGTCTCGAGTGGGGCATGCACGTGCGCTTTCCTCCCGAGCTTTAGAAGTAGTGTCACGCTTCCTTCAGGTGGATCAAGGATCAGGGGCTTTCCTCGAGGCTTTCCCACGAGGCTTTCCCACGAGGCGTTCCACAGGGCTGTCCCAAGTGCCACCCTGGTGTGACTCGATCCTCGGCTTGAAAGTCGAGGCAGTGCAGGGAAAACAGGTATCCCTGGAATGGACTGAGACATCTGGGGACTCTGGAATGGTGACACGACCCTGGAGTTCCTCTCGCCTTTCCTGTGGAGAGCGCCTCCTCTTGAGATGCGACAGAAACGCCGGGAATTTTTTCCGACCACGCAGGAAAGGATCCCTCCTCTCGAGCTAGGAGGCGGAAATGGGGCTCCTCTGGATGTGGGCGGACTCTCGGGCTTCGTCTCTAGTGGAGACGGGTATATCAGGGAACTTCTTGAGTTGCAGCAAGGGTGTGAAGGACTCTTTGGAAGTTCCAGGGGTTAGGTGTGATTAGCCTCGAGACGCCTCAGCAGAAATGAGCCTCATTTCGCCTGGAGGGGAGAACCTCCTGGATTTTCTCGAGTTGCGGCAGGTGCTCTCGACTTACGACGGGGATCTCAGGGACACGCTCTGGTGCCTCAGAAAAGGCCAGTCCCCATGCGAGTTGCTCAGGGGCCTCTAGGGATTCCTCTCCCGTCAATCCAGGGCCTAAGACCTGGTGGGGAGTCGGTGCCGGAACCTGAGGATTCCTCTCAGTGCTGACTTGGATCTTGGTGTACTTCTGGCGTCACCCCAGGGGAGTCAGTCCTCGTCTAGAGTGGGGCATGCACGTGCGCTATCCTTCCGAGCTGTAGCAGCAGTGTCACGCTTCCCTTCGCGTGGATCTAGGGATCTATGGCTTTCTCTCTAGGCTTTCCCACGACGCTTTCCCACAGGGCTGTCCCACGAGCCACCGTGGTGTGAGTCGATCCTCGGCTTGTAAGTGGAGGCAGTGCAGTAAACAGTTTTCCCTGGAATGGACGGAGACATCTGGGGGACACTGGAATTGTGGCACAACCCTGAGTTCCTCTCGCCTTTCTTGTGAGAGTGCCTCCGATTGAGATGCGACGGGAACGCCGGGAATTCTTTCCCGAACACGCAGGGAAAGGATCCTCCTCTCGAGCTAGGAGGCGGAAACGGGGCTCCTCTGGATGTGGGCAGGACTTTCCTGCTTCCTCTCGAGTGGAGACGGGTATGTCGGGAACTTCTTGAGTTGCAGCAAGGGTAGGAAGACCCTTTGGAAGTTCCAGAGGTTAGGTGTGATTAGCCTCGAGACGCCTCAGCGGAAATGGGCCTCATCTCGCCTGGAGGGGAGAACCTCCTGGATTTTCTCGGAGTTGCGGGCAGGTGCTCTCGGACTTACGACGGGGACCTCAGGGACCCGCTCGGGTGGCCTCAGGAAAGGCCAGTCCCCATGCGAGTTCCTCGGGGCCTCTCGGGATTCCTCTCCCGTCGATGCCGGGGCCTAAGACCTTGTGTGAAGTCGGTGCCGGAACCTGAGGTTACCTCTCCAGTGCTGACATGGATCTTGGGGTACTTCTGGAGTCTCCCAGGGGATTCAGTCCTCGTCTCGAGTGGTGGCATGCACGTGCGCTTTCCTCCCGAGCTGTATCAGCAGTGTCACGCTTCCCTTCGCGTGGATTAAGGGATCTGTGGCTGGTCCCTCGAGGCTTTCCCACGAGGCTTTCCCAAAGGGCTGTCCAACGTGCCACCGTGGTGTGAGTCGATCCACGACTTGAACGTCGAGGTAGTGCAGGGAAAACAGATTTCCATGGAATGGACTTAGACATCTGTGGAACTCTGGAATGGTGGCACGACCCTGGAGTTCCTCTCGCCTTTCCTGTGGAGAGCGCCTCTTCTTGGGATGCGACGGGAATACCGGGAATTTTTTCCCGAACACGCAGGGAAAGGATCCCTCCTCTCGAGCTAGGAGGCGGAAAACGGTCTCCTCTGGATGTGGGCGGGACTCTCATGCTTCCTCTCGAGTGAAGACGGGTATGTCAGGGAACTTCTTGATTTGCAGCAAGGGTGTGAAGGACCCTTTGGAAGTTCCAGAGGTTAGGTGTGATTAGACTCGAGACGCCTCAGGAAAAAAGGGCCTCATCTCGCCTGGAGGGGAGAACGTTCTGAATTTTCTCGAGTTGCGCAAGTGCTCTCAACATATGACGGGGACCTCAGGGACCCTCTCTGGTGGCCTCAGGAAAGGCCAGTACCCATGCGAATTGCTCGTAGGCCTCTCGGGATTCCTCGCTTCAATGCCGGAGCCTAAGATCTTGTGTGGAGTCGGTGCCAGAACCTGAGGATTCCTCTCAATTGCTGACATGGATCTTGGGGTACTTCTGAAGTATCGCCAGGGGAGTCAGTCCTCGTCTCGATTGGGGGCATGCACGTGCGCTTTCCTCCGGATCTGTAGCAGCAGTGTCGCGCTTCCCTTCGCGTGGATCAAGGGATCTGTGGCTTTCCCTCGAGGCTTTCCCACGAGGCTTTCCAACAGGGCTGTCCCACGTGCCACCGTGGTGTGAGTTGATCCTCGGCTTGAAAGTCGAGGCAGTACAGGGAAAACAGGTTTCCCTGGAATGGACTGAGACATCTAGGGGACTCTGGGAATGGTGGCACGACCCTGGAGTTCCTCTCGCCTTTCCTGTGGAGAGCGCCTCCTCTTCAGATGCGACAGGAACACCAGGAATTCTTTCCCGACCACGCAGGGAAAGGATCCCTCCACTCGAGCTAGGAGGCAGAAACGGGGCTCCTCTGGATGTGGGCGGTACTCTCGTGCTTCCTTTCGAGTGGAGACGGGAATGTCGGGGAACTTCATGAGTTTCAGCAAGGGTGTGAAGGACCCTTTGAAAGTTCCAGAGGTTAGGTGTGATTAGCCTCGAGACACCTGAGCGGAAATGGGCCTCATCTCGCCTGGAGGGGAGAACCTCCTGGATTTTCTCGAGTTGCGGCAGGTGGTCTCGACCTCAGGAACCCGCTCAGGTCGCCTCAGGAAAGGCCAGTCCCCATGCGAGTTGCACGGGGGTCTCTCGGGATTCCTCTCCCGTCGATGCCGGGGCCTAAGATCTAGTGTGGCGTCGGTGTCGGAACCTGAGGATTCCTCTCCAGTGCTGACATGGATCTTGGGGTACTTCTGGAGTCTCCCCAGAGGAGTCAGTCCTCGTCTCGAGGGGGGGTTGCACGTGCGCTTTCCTCCCGAGCTGTAGCAGCAGTGTCGCGCTTGCCTTCCCGTGGATCAAGGGATCTGTTGCTTTCCCTACGAGGCTTTCCCACAGGGCTGTCCACGTGTCACCGTGGTGTGAGTCGATCCTCGGCTTGAAATAGAGGCAGTGCAAGAAAACAGGTTTCCCTGGAATGGACTGAGACATCTGGGGGACTCTGGGAATGGTGGCACGCCCCTTAGTTCCTCTCGCCTTTCCTGTGGAGATCACCTCCTCTTGAGATGCAACGGGAACGCCGGGAATTCTTTCCCCACCACGCAGGGAAAGGATCCCTCCTCTCGACGTATGAGGCGGAAACGGGGCACCTCTGGATATGGCGGAACTCTAGTGCTTCCTCTCGAGTGGAGTCGGGAATGTCCGGGAACTTCTTGAGTTGGCAGCAAGGGGTGTGAAGGACCCTTTGGAAGTTCCAGAGGTTAGGTGTGATTAGCCTCGAGACGCCTTAGCGGAAATGGGCCTCATCTCGCCTGCAGGGGAGAACCTCCTGGATTTTCTCGAGTTGCGGCAGGTGCTCTCGACTTACGACGGGGACCTCAGGGAACCGCTCTCGCGGCCTCAGTAAAGGCAAGTCCACATGCGAGTTGCACGGGGGCCACTCGGGATTCCTCTCCCAGTCGATGCCGGGGACTAAGACCTTGTGTGGATTCGGTGCGGAACCTGAGGTTTCCTCTCCATGCTGACATGGATCTTGGGGTACTTCTGGAGTCTCCCCAGGGGAGTCAGTCCTTGTCTCGAGTGGTGGCATGCACGTGGGCTTTCCTCCAGAGCAGTAGCAGCAGGGTCATATTTCTGTCGTGTGGATCAAAGGATCTGTGGCTTTCGCTTGAGGCTTTTCCTCGAGGATTTCCCACGAGGCTTTCCCAGGAGGCTTTCCCACGAGGCTTTCCCACAGGGCTGTCCACGAGCCACCGTGGTGTGAGTCGATCCTCGGCTTGAAAGTCGAGGCAGTGCAGGGAAACCAGGTTTCCCTGGAATGGACTGAGACATCTGGGGACTCTGGGAATGGTGGCACGACCCTCTAGTTCCTTCACCTTTCCTGTGGAGAGCGCCTCCTCTTGAGATGAGACGGAAACGCCGGGAATTCTTTCCCGATCATGCAGGGAAAGGATCCCTCCTCTCGAGCTAGGAGGCGGAAACGGGTCTCCTCTGGATGTGGCGGGACTCTCGTGCTTCCTCTCGAGTGGAGACGGTTATGTCGGGGAACTTCTTGAGTTGCAGCATGGTTGTGAAGGACCCTTTGGAAGTTCCAGAGGTTAGGTGTGATTGGCCTCGAGACGCCTCAGCGGAAATGGGCCTCATCTCGCCTGGAGGGGAGAACCTCCTGGATTTTCTCGAGTTGCAGCAGGTGCTCTTGACTTTCGACGGGGACCTCAGGGACACGCTCTGGTGGCCTCAGGACATGCCAGCCCCAAGCGAGTTCCTCAGGGGCCTCTCTGGATTCCTCTCCCGTCGATGCTGGGGCCTAAGATCTTGTGTGGAGTCGGTGTCGCAACCTGAGGATTCCTCTCCAGTGCTGACATGGATCTTGGGGTACTTCTGGAGTCTCCCCAGGGGAGTCAGTCCTCGTCTCGAGGGGGGATGCACGTGCGCTTTCCTCCCGAGCTGTAGCAGCAGTGTCGCCTTGCCTTCCCATGGATCAAGGGATCTGTGGCTTTCCCTCGAGGCTTTCCCACGAGGCTTTCCCGCAGGTCTGTCCCACGTGCCACCGTGGTGTGAGTGGATCCTCGGCTTGAAAGTGAGGCAGTGCAAGGAAAACAGGTTTCCCTGAAATGGACTGAGACATCTGGGGGACTCTGGAGATGGTGGCACGACCCTGGAGTTCCTCTCGCCTTTCCTGTGGAGAGCGCCTCCTCTTGAGATGCGACAGAAACGCGTTAATTCTTTCCCGACCACGCAGGGAAAGGATCCCTCCTCTCGATCTAGGAGGCGGATTCGGGGCTCCTCTGGATGTGGGCAGGTCTCTCGTGCTTCCCTCGAGTTGAGACGGGTAAGTCGGGGAATTTCTTGAGTGCAGTAAGGGTGTGAAGGACCGTTTGGAAGTTCCAGAGGTTAGGCGTGATTAGCCTCGAAACGCTTCAGCGGAAATGGGCCTCATTTCGCCTGGAGGGGAAACCTCCTGGATTTTCTCGAGTTGCGACCGGTGCTCTCGACTTATGACGGGGACCTATGGAACCCGCTCTGGTGGCCTCAGGAAAGGCCAGTCCCCATGCGAGTTGCTCGGGGTCTCTCGGTATTCCTCTGCGTCGATGCTGGGGCCGAAGACCTTGTGTGGAGAAAGTGCCGGAACCTGAGGATTCCTCTCCAGTGCTGACATGGATCTTGGAGTACTTCTGGATTCTCCACAGGGGAGTCAGTCCTCGTCTCGAGTGGGGGCAGGCACGTGCACTTTCCTCCCGAGCTGTAGCAGCAGTGTCGCGCTTCCCTTCTCGTGGATCAAGGGATCTGTGGCTTTCGCTTGAGGCTTTCCCTCGAGGATTTCACATGAGGCTTTCCCACACGGCTGTCCCACGAGCCACCGTGGTGTGAGTCGATCCTCGGGTTGAACGTCGAGGCAGTGCAGGGAAAACAGGTTTCCCTGGAATGGACTGAGACATCTGGGGGACTCTGGAATGTGGCACGACCCTGGAGTTCCTCTCGCCTTTCCTGTGGAGAGCGCCTCCTCCTGAGATGCGACGGGAACACCGGGAATTCTTTCCCGACCACGCAGGGTAAGGATCCCTCCTCTCGAGCTAGGAGGCGGAAACGGGGCTCCTCTGGATATGGGCGGGACTCACGTACTTCCTCTCGAGTGGAGACGGGTATGTCGGGGAACTTCTTGAGTTGCAGCAAGGGTGTGAAGGACCCTTTGGAAGATCCAGAAGTTAGGTGTGATTAGACTCGAGACTCCTCAGGGGAAAAGGGTTAATCTCGCCTGGAGGGGAGAACCTCCTGGATTTTCTCGAGTTGTGGCAGGTGCTCTCGACTTACGATGGGGACCTCAGGAATCCCCTCGGGTCGCCTCAGGAACGGCCAGTCCCCATGCGAGTGGCTCGGAGGTCTCTCGGGATTCCTCTGCGGTCGATGCTGGGGCCTAAGACCTTGTGTGGAGGAAGTGCCGGAACCTGAGAATTCCTCTCCAGTGCTGACATGGATCTTGGGATACTTCTGGAGACTCCCAGGGGAGACAGTCCTCGTCTCGAGTGGGGGCATGCACGTGCACTTTCCTCCCGAGCTGTAGTAGCAGTGTCGCGCTTCCCTTCCCGTGGATCAAGGGATCTGTGGCTTTTCTTAGAGGCTTTCCCAGGAGGCTTTCCCACGAGGCTTTCCCACAGGGCTGTCCCACAAGCCACCGTGGTGTGAGTCGATCCTCGCTTGAAAGTCGAGGCAGTGCAGGGAAAGCAGGTTTCCCTGGAATGGACTGAGACATCTGGGGGACTCTGGAATGGTGGCACGACCTGG
>NW_017192381.1:0-10308 GCF_001704415.2 Capra hircus
GACCTTGTGTGGAGTCGGTGCCGGAATCTGAGGATTCCTCCCCAGTGCTGACAATGGATCTTGGGGTACTTCTGGAGTCTCCCCAGGGGAGTCAGTCCTCGTCTCGAGTGGGGGCATGCACGTGTGCTTTCCTCCGAGCTGTAGCAGCAGTGTCACGCTTCCCTTCGCGTGAATCAACGGATCTGTGGCTTTCCCTCGAGGCTTTCCCAGGAGGCTTTCCCACGAGTCTTTCCCCAGGGCTGTCCCACGTGCCACCGTGGTGTGTGTCGATCCTCGGCTTGAAAGTCCAGGCAGTGCGAGGAAATCAGGATTTCCCTGGAATGGACTGAGACATCTGGGGGACTCTAGGAATGGTGGCACGACCTGAGTTCCTCTCGCCACTTCCTGTGGAGAGCGCCTCCCCTTGAGATGCGACGGAACGCTGGGAATTCTTTCCCGACCACGCAGGGAAAGGATCCCTCCTCTCGACTAGGAGGCGGAAACGGGGCTCCTCTGGATGTGGGCGAACTCTCTTGCTTCCTCTCGCGTGGAGACGGGTATGTCTGGGAACTTCTTAAGTTGCAGCAAGAGTGTGAAGGACCCATTGGGAGTTCCAGAGTTAGGTGTGATTAGCCTCGAGACACTCAGCTGGAAATGGCCTCATCTCGCCTGGAGGGGAGAACCTCCTGGATTTTCTCGAGTTGGGACTGGGTGCTCTCGACTTACGACGGGGACTTCAGGGACCCGCTCTGGTGGCCTCAGGAAAGGACAGTCCCCATGCGAGTTGCTCGGGGGTCTCCCGGGATTCCTCTGCGGTCGATGCTGGGGCCTAAATCTTGTGTGCAGGTGCCGGAACCTGAGGATTCCTCTCCAGTGCTGACATTGATCTTGGGGTACTTCTGGAGTCTCCCCCAGGGGAGTCAGTCCTCGTCTCGAGTGGGGGCATGCACGTGCGCTTTTCCCCCGAGCTGTAGCTGCAGTGTCGCGCTTCTCTTTGCGTGGATCAAGGGATCTGTGGCTTCCCCTCGAGGCTTTCCCACGAGGCTTTCCCACAGGGCTGTCCCACGTGCCACCGTGGTGTGAGTCGATCCTTGGCTTGAAAGTCGAGGCAGTGCAGGGAAAACAGGTTTCCCTGGAATAGACTGAGACATCTGGGGGACTCTGGAATGGTGGCACGACCCTGGAGTTCCTCTCGCCTTTCCTGTGGAGAGTGGCCTCCTCTTGAGGTGTGACGGGAACGCCGGGAATTCTTTCCCGACCACGCAGGGAAAGGATCCCTCTCTCGAGCTAGGAGGCGCAAACGGGGCTCCTCTGGATGTGGGCGGGACTCTCGGGCTTCCTCTCGAGTGGAGACGGGTATGTCGGGGAACTTCTTGAGTTGCAGCAAGGGTGTGACGGTCCCTTTGTATGTTCCATAGGTTAGGTCTGATTAGCCTCGAGACGCCTCAGCACGAATGGGCCTCATCTCGCCTGGAGGGTGAATCTCTAGGATTTTCTCGAGAGTTGCGGAAGGTGCTCTAGACTTACGACCGGGACCTCAGGGACCCGCTCTGTTGGCCTCAGGAAAGGCCAGTCCCCATGCGAGTTGCTCGGGGGCCTCTCGGGATTCCACTCCCGTCGATGCCGGGCCTAAGACCTTGTGTGGAGTCGGTGCCGGAACCTGAGGATTCCTCTCCAGTGCTGACATGGATCTTGGGGTACTCCTGTGTCTCCCCAGGGGAGTCAGTCCTCGTCTCGAGTGGAGGCCTGCACGTGCGCCTTCCTCTCGAGCTGTAGCAGCAGTGTCACGCTGGCTTAAGACTTTGTGTGGCATCGGTGCCGGAACCTGAGAATTCCTCTCCAGTGCTGACATGGATCTTGGGGTACTTCAGTCTCCCCAGGGGAGTCAGTCCTCGTCTCGAGTGGGGCATGCAGGTGCGCTTTCCTCCCGAGCTGTAGCAGCAGTGTCACCCTTCCCTCTCGTGGTTCAAGGATCTGTGGTTTCCCTTGAGGCTTTCCCAGGAGGCTTTCCCACGAAGTTTTCCCGAAGGCTGTCCCACGTGCCACCGTGATGTGAGTCGATTCTCGGCTTCAAAGTCGAGGCAGTGCAGGGAAACAGGTTTCCCTGGATCGGATGAGACATCTGGGCACTCTGGGAAATAGTGGCACGACCCTGGAGTTCCTCTCGCCTTTCTGTGGAGAGCGCCTCTCTTGAGAAGCGACGGGAACGCGGGAATTCTTTCCCGACCACGCAGTGAAAGGATCCCTCCTCAGCGAACTAGGAGGCAGAAACGGGGCTCCTCTGGATGTGGGCGGAACTCTCGTGCTTCCTCTCCGAGTGGAGACGGGTATGTCGGGGAACTTCTTGAGTTTGCAGCAAGGGTGTGAAGGACCCTTTGGAAGTTCCAGAGGTTAGGTGTGATTAGCATCGAGATGCCTCAGGGCAAATGGCCTCATCTCGCCTGGAGGGGAGAAACCTCCTGGATTTTCTCAAGTGTCGGCAGGTGCTCTCGACTTACGACGGGGACCTCAGGGACCCGCTCTGGTGGCCTCAGGAAAGGCCAGTCCCCATGCGAGTTGCCTCGGGGCCTCTCGGATTCCTCTCCCGTCGATGCTGGGGCCTAAGACCTTGTGTGGAGTCACTGTCGGAACCTGAGGATTCGTTTCCAGTGCTGACATGGATCTTGGGGTACTTCTGGAGTCTCCCCAGGGGAGTCAGTCCTCATCTCGAGTGGGGGCAAGAACGTGCTCTTTCCATCCGAGCTGTAGCAGCAGTGTCGGCCTTCCCTTCGCGTGGATCAAGGGATCAGTGGCTTTCCTTCGAGGCATTCCCACGAGGCTTTCCCACAGTTATGTCCCACGTGCCACCGTGGTGTGAGTCGATCCTCGGCTTGAAAGTCGAGGCAGTGCAGGGAAAACAGGTTTCCCTGGAATGGACTGAGACATCTGGGGGACTCTGGAAAATGGTGGCACGACCCTGGAGTTCCTCTCGCCTTTCCTGTGGAGAGCGTCTCCTCTTGAGATGCGACGGGAACGCCGGGAATTCTTCTCGACCACGCAGGGAAAGGATTCCTCCTCTCGAGCTAGGAGCGGAAACGTGGCTCCTCTGGATGTGGGCGGGACTCTCGTGCTTCCTCTCAAGTGGAGACGGGTATGTCGGGGAACTTCTTGAGTTGCAGCAAGGGTGTGAAGGACCCTTTGGAGGTTCCAGAGGTTAGGTGTGATTAGCCTCGAGACGACTCAGCGGAAATGGGACTCATCTCTCCTGGAGGGGAGAACCTCCTGGATTTTCTCGAGATGTGGCAGGTACTCTCGACTTACGTCGGGGACCTCAGAGTCCCGCTCTGGTGGCCTCAGGGAAGTCCAGTCCCCATGAGAGTTGCTCGGGGTCCTCTCAGGATTCCTCTCCCGACGATGCCGGGGCCTAAGGTTTTGTGTGGATTCGGTGCCGGTACCTGAGGATTTCTCTCCAGTGCTGACATGGATCTTGGGGTACTTCTGGAGTCTCCCCAGGGGAGTCAGGCCTCTCTCGAGTGGGAGCATGCACGTGCGCTTTCCTCCCGAGATGTGGCAGCACTGTGGCGCTTCCATTCGCGTGGATCAAGGTATTTGTGGCTTTCCATCGAGGCTTTCCAAGGAGGCTTTCCCACGAGGCTTTCCCACGAGGCTTTCCCACAGGGATGTCCCACGTGCCACCGTGGAGTGAGTCGATCCTCGGCTTGAAAGTCGAGGCAGTGCAGGGAAAACAGGTTTCCCTGGAATGGACTGAGACATCTGGGGACTCTGGGAATGGTGGCACGACCATGGAGTTCCTCTCGCCTTTCCTGTGGAGATCGCCTCCTCTTGAGATGGGACCGGAACTCCGGGAATTCTTTCCCGAGCACGCAGGGAAAGGATCCCTCCTCTCGAGCTAGGTGGCGGAAACGGAGCTCCTCTTTATGTGGGCGGAACTCTCGTGCTTCCTCTCGAGTGGAGACGGGTATGTCGGGGAACTTCTTGAGTTACAGCAAGGGTGTGAAGGAACCTTTGGAAGTTCCAGAGTTTAGGTGTGATTAGCCTCGAGACGCCTCAGCGGAAAGGCGCCTCATCTCGCCTGGAGTTGAGAACCTCCTGGATTTTCTCGAGTTGCGGCAGGTGCTCTCGACTTACCACCGGGACCTCAGGGACCTGCTATGGTGGCCTCAGGAAAGGCCAGTCCCAATGCGAGTTGCTCGTGGGCCTCTCGGGATTCCTCTCCCGTCGATGCCGGGGCCTAAGACGTTGCGGGAGTCGGAGCCGGAACCTGAGGTTTCCTCTCCAGTGCTGAATGGATCTTGGGGTACTTCTGGAGCCTCCCCAGGGGAGTCAGTCCTCCTCTCGAGTGGGGTCATGCACGTGCGCTTTCCTCCCGAGCTGTAGCAGCAGTGTCACGCTTCCCTTCGCGTGGATCAAGGGATATGTGGCTTTCCCTCGAGGCTTTCCCACGAGGCTTTCCCACGAGGCTTTCCCACAGGGCTGTCCCACGTGCCACCGTGGTGTGAGTCGATCCTCGGCTTGAAAGTCGAGGCAGTGCAGGGAAAACAGTTTTCCCTGGAATGGACTGAGACATCAGGGGGACTCTGGGAATGGTGGCACGACTCTGGAGTTCCTCTCGCCTTTCCTGTGGAGAGCGCCTCCTCTTGAGATGCGACGGGAACGCCCGAATTCTTTCCCGACCACGCAGGGAAAGGATCCCTCCTCTCGAGCTAGGAGGCGGAAACGGGGCTCCTCTGGATGTGGGCGGAACTCTCGTGCTTCCTCTCGAGTGAAGACGGGTATGTCGGGGAACTTCTTGAGTTGCAGCAAGGGTGTGAAAGACCCTTTGGAAGTTCCAGAGGTTAGATGTGACTAGCCTCGAGACGCCTCAGCGAAATGGGCCTCATCTCGCCTGGAGGGGAGAACCTCCTGGATTTTCTCGAGTTGCGGCAGGTACTCTCGACTTCCGACGGGGACCTCAGGGACCCGCTCTGGTGGCCTCAGGAAAGGCCAGTCCCAATGCGAGTTGCTTGGGGGCCTCTCGGGATTCCTCTCCCGTTAATGCTGGGGCCTAAGACATTGTGTGGAGTCGGTGCCGGAACCTGAGGATTCCTCTCCAGTGCTGACATGGATCTTGGGGTACTCCTGTGTCTCCCCAGGGGAGTCAGTCCTCGTCTCGAGTGGGGGCCTGCACGTGCGCTTTCCTCTCGAGCTGTAGCAGCAGTGTCACGCTGGCTTAAGACTTTGTGTGGCGTCGGTGCCGGAACCTGAGAATTCCTCTCCAGTGCTGACATGGATCTTGGGGTACTTCCGGAGTCTCCCCAGGGGAGTCAGTCCTCGTCTCGAGTGGGGGCATGCAGGTGCGCTTTCCTCCCGAGCTGTAGCAGCAGTGTCACCCTTCCCTTCTCGTGGTTCAAGGGATCTGTGGCTTTCCCTTGAGGCTTTCCCAGGAGGCTTTCCCACGAAGTTTTTCCCGAAGGGCTGTCCCACGTGCCACCGTGGTGTGAGTCGATCCTCGGCTTGAAAGTCGAGGCAGTGCAGGGAAAACAGGTTTCCCTGGAATGGACTTGAGACATCTGGGGCACTCTGGGAATGGTGGCACGACCCTGGAGTTCCTCTCGCCTTTCCTGTGGAGAGCGCCTCCTCTGAGAAGCGACGGGAACGCGGGGAATTCTTCCCGACCACGCAGTGAAAGGATCCCTCCTCTCGAACTAGGAGGCAGAAACGGGGCTCCTCTGGATGTGGGCGGAACTCTCGTGCCTTCCTCTCGAGTGGAGACGGGTATGTCGGGGAACTTCTTGAGTTGCAGCAAGGGTGTGAAGGACCCTTTGGAAGTTCCAGAGGTTAGGTGTGATTAGCATCGAGATGCCTCAGGGCAAATGGGGCCTCATCTCGCCTGGAGGGGAGAACCTCCTGGATTTTTCTCGAGTGTCGGCAGGTGCTCTCGACTTACCACCGGGACCTCAGGGACCCGCTATGGTGGCCTCAGGAAAGGCCAGTCCCTATGCGAGTTGCTCATGGGCCTCTCGGGATTCCTTTCCCGTCGATGCTGGGGGCCTAAGACCTTGTGTGGAGTCGGTGCCGGAACCTGAGGATTCCTCTCCTGTGGCTGACATGGATCTTGGGGTACTTCTGGAGTCTCCCCAGGGGAGTCAGTCCTCGTCTCAAGTGGGGCCATTCCGTGCGCTTTCCTCCCCAGCTGTAGCAAGCAGTGTTGCGCTTCCCTTCGCGTGGATCAAGGGATCTGTGGCTTTCTCTCGAGGCTTTCCCACGAGGCTTTCCCACGAGGCTTTCCCCACAGGGCTGTCCCACGTGCCACCGTGGTGTGAGTCGATCCTCGGCTTGAAAGCCGAGGCAGTGCAGGGAAAACAGTTTTCCCTGGAATGGACTGAGATATCAGGGGGACTCTGGGAATGGTGGCATGACCCTGGAGTTCCTCTCGCCTTTCCTGTGGAGAGCGCCTCCTCTTGAGATGCGAAGGGAACGCCCGAATTCTTTCCCGACCACGCAGGGAAACGATCCCTCCTCTCGAGCTAGGAGGCGGAAACGGGGCTCCTCTGTATGTGGGCGGAACTCTCGTGCTTCCTCTCGAGTGGAGACGGGTATGTCGGGGAACTTCTTGAGTTGCAGCAAGTTTGTGAAGGACCCTTTGGAAGTTCCAGAGGTTAGGTGTGATTAGCCTCGAGACGCCTCAGCGGAATTGGGCCTCATCTCGCCTGGAGGGGAGTACCTCCTGGATTTTCTCGAGTTGCGGCAGGTGCTCTCGACTTACGACGGGGACCTCAGGGACCCGCTCTGGTGGGCCTCAGGAAAGGCCAGTCCCCTTGCGAGTTGCTCGGGGGCCTCACGGGAATCCTCTCCCGTCGATGCCGGGGCGTAAGACCTTGTGTGGAGACGGTGCCCGAACCTGAGGATTCCTCTCCAGTGCTGACATGGATCTTGGGTACTACTGGAGTCTCCCAGTGAAGTCAGTCCTCCTCTCGAGTGGGGGCATGCACGTGCGCTTTCCTCCCAGCTTTAGCAGCAGTATCACACTTTCCCTTCGCGTGGATCAAGGGATCTGTGGCTTTCCCTCGAGGCTTTCCCAAGAGGCTTTCCCACGAGGCATTCCCACAGGGCTGTCCCACGTGCCACCGTGGTGTGAGTCGATCCTCGGCTTGAAAGTCGAGGCAGTGCAGGGAAAACAGGTTTCCCTGGAATTGACTGAGACATCTGGGGGACTCTGGAAATGGTGGCACGACCCTGGAGTTCCTCTCGCCTTTCCTGTGGAGATTGCCTCCTCTTGAGATGCGACGGGAACTCCGGGAATTCTTTCCCCACCACGCAGGGTTAGGATCCCTCCTCTCGAACTAGGAGGCGGAAACGGGGCTCCTCTGTATGTGGTCGGAACTCTCGTGCTTCCTCTCGAGTGGAGACGGGTATGTCGGGGAACTTCTTGAGTTGCAGCAAGGTTGTGAAGGAACCTTTGGAAGTTCCAGAGGTTAGGAGTGATTAGCCTCGAGACGCCTCAGCGGAAATGGGCCTCATCTCGCCTGGAGGGGAGAACCTCCTGGATTTTCTCGAGTTGCGGCAGGTCTTCTCGACTTACCACGGGGACCTAAGGGACCCGCTCTGGTGGCCTCAAGAAAGGCCATTCCCCATGCCAGTTGCTCGGGGGCCCTCGGGGGGCCACTCGGGTTTCCTCTCCCGTCGATGCCGGGGCCTAAGACCTTGCGTGGAGTCAGTGCCGGAACCTGAGGATTCCTCTCCAGTGCTGACATGGATCTCGGCGTACTTCTGGAGTCTCCCCAGGGGAGTCAGTCCTCGTCTCGAGAGGGGGAATGTACGTGAGCTTTCCTTAAGAGCTGTAGCAGCAGTGTCGCGCTTCCCTTCGCGTGGATCAAGGGATCTGTGGCTTTCCCTCGAGGCTTTCCCACGAGGATTTCCCACGAGGCTTACCCACAGGGCTGTCCATCGTGCCACGGTGGTGTGAGTCGATCCTCGGCTTGAAAGTCGAGGCAGTGCAGGGAAAACAGGTTTCCCTGGAATGGACTGAGACATCTGGGGGACTCTGGGAATGGTTGCACGATTCTGGAGTTCCTCTCGCCTTGCCTGTGGAGAGCGCCTCCTCTTGAGATGCGACTTGAAACGCCGGGAATTCTTTCCCAACCACGCAGGGAAACGATCCCTCCTCTCGAGCTAGGAGGCGGAAACGGGCTCCTCTGGATGTGGGAGGAACTCTCGTGCTTCCTCTTGAGTGGAGACGGGTATGTCGGGGGACTTCTTGAGTTGCAGCAAGGTTGTGAAGGACCCTTTTGAAGTTCCAGAGGTTAGGTCTGATTAGCCTTGAGACGCCTCGGCGGAAATGGGCCTCATGTCGCTGGAGGGGAGAACCTCCTGGATTTTCTCGAGTTGCGGCAGGTTCTCTCGACTTACGACGGGGAACTCAGGGACCCCCTCTGGTGGCCTCAGGAAAGGCCAGTCCCCATGCGAGTTGCTCGGGGGCCTCTCAGGATTCCTCTCCCGTCGATGCCGGGGCCTACTGTCTTGTGTGGATTGGGTGCCGGAACCTGAGGATTCCTCTCCAGTGCTGACATGGATCTTGGGGTACTTCTGGAGTCTCCCCAGGGGAGTCAGTCCTCGTCTCGAGTGGGGGCGTGCACGTGCGCTTTCCTCCCGAGCTGTAGCAGCAGTGTCGCTCTTCCCTTCACGTGGTCAAGGGATCTGTGGCTTTCCCTCGAGGCTTTCCCACGAGTCTTTCCCACAGGGCTGTTTCATGTGCCACCGTGGTGTGAGTCGATCCTCGCCTTGAAAGTCGAGGCAGTGCAGGGAAAACAGGTTTCCCTGGAATGGACTGAGACATCTAGGGGACTCTGGGAATGGTGGCACGACCCTGGAGTTCCTCTCGCCTTTCCTGTGGAGAGCGCCTTCTCTTGAGATGCGACGGGAACCCCGGGAATTCCTTCCCGACCACGTAGGGAAAGGATCCCTCCTCTCGAGCTAGGGGCGGAAACGGGGCTCCTCTGGATGTGGGCGGAACTCTCGTGCTTCCTCTCCTGTGGAGACGGGTATGTCGGGGAACTTCTTGAGTTGCAGCAAGGGTGTGAAGGACCCTTTGGAAGTTCCAGAGTTTAGGTGTGATTAGCCTCGAGACGCCTCAGCGGAAATGGGCCTCATCTCGCCTGGAGGGGAGAACCTCCTGGATTTTCTCGAGTGTCGGCAGGTGCTCTCGACTTACGACGGGGACTTCAGGGACCCGCGCTGGTGGCCTCAGGAAAGGCCAGTCCCCATGCGAGTTACTCGGGGGCCTCTCGAGATTCCTCTCCTGACGATACCGGGGCCTAAGATCTTGTGTGGAGTAGGTGCCAGAACCTGAGGATTCCTCTCCAGTGCTGACATGGATCTTGGGGTACTTCTGGAGTCTCCCCAGGGGAGTCAGTCCTCGTCTCGAGTGGGGGCATTCACGTCTGATTTACGCCCGAGCTGTAGCAGCAGCGTCACGCTTCCCTTCGCGTGGATCAAGGGATCTGTGGCTTTCCCTCGAGGCTTTCCCACGAGGCTTTCCCACGAGGCTTTCCCACAGGGCTGTCCCACGTGCCACCGTGGTGTGAGTGGATCCTCGGCTTGAAAGTGGAGGCAGTGCAGGGAAAACAGTGTTCCCTGGAATGGACTGAGACATCTGGGGACTCTGGGAATGGTGGCACGACTCTGGAGCTCCTCTCGCCTTTCCTGTGGAGAGCGCCTCCTCTTGAGAATCGACGGGAACGAGAGGAATTCTTTCCCCACCACGCAGGGAAAGGATCCCTCCTCTCGAGCTAGGAGGCAGAAACGGGTTCCTCTGGATGTGGGCGGAACTCTCGTACTTCTTCTCGAGTGGAGCCGGGTATGTCGGGCAACTTCTTGAGTTGCAGCAAGGGTGTGAAGGACCCTTTGTAAGTTCCAAAGGTTAGGTGTGATTAGCCTAGAGAAGCCTCAGCGCAAATGGGCCTCATCTCGCCTGGAGGGGAGAACCTCCTGGATTTTTCTCGAGTTGCGGCAGTGCTCCGACTTTCGACCGGGACCTCAAGGGACCCGCTCTGGTGGCCTCAGGAAAGGCCAGTCCCATGCGAGTTGCTCGGCGGCTCTCGGGTTTCTTCTCCTTCGATGCCGGGGCCTAAGATCTTGTGTGGAGTCGGTGCCGGAACCTGCGGATTCCTCTCCAGTGTTGACATGGAATTGGGTACTTCTGGAGTCTCCCCAGGGGAGTCAGTCCTCGTCTCGAGTGGGGGCATGCACGTGTGCTTTCTGTGGCTTTCCATCCCGAGCTGTGCAGGCAGTGTCGCACTCCCAGCTTACGCGTGTATCAAGGCATCTGTGGGCTTTCCCGGTCCGAGGCTT
>NW_017192382.1:0-10307 GCF_001704415.2 Capra hircus
CTTTCCCACGAGGCTTTCCGCACAGGGCTGTCCACGTGTCACCGTGTTGTGAGTCGATCCCCTCGGCTTAAAAGTCGACGCAGTGCAGGGAAAACAGGTTTCCCTGGAATCGACAGAGACATCTGGGGGACTCTGGGAATGGTGGCATGACCCTGGAGTTCCTCTCGCCTTTCCTGTGGAGAGCGCCTCCTCTTTGAATTGCGACGGGAAGCCGGGAATTCTTTCCCGACCACGCAGGGAAAGGATCCCTCCTCTATAGCTAGGAGGCGGAAACGGGGCTCCTCTGGATGTGGGCGGGACTCTCGTGCTTCGTCTCGAGTGGAGACGGGTATGTCGGTGAACTTCTTGAGTTGGCAGTAAGGTGTGAAGGACCCGTTTGGAAGTTCCAGAGGTTAGGTGTGACTAGCCTCGAGACGCCTCAGCAGAAATGGGCCTCATCTCGCCTGGAGGGGAGAACCTCCTGGATTTTCTCGAGTTGCGGCAGGTGCTTCGACTTACGACGGGGACCTCAGGAATCCGCTCTGGTGGCCTCAGGAAAGGCCATTCCCATGCGAGTTGCTCGGGGGCCTCTCGGGATTCCTCTCCCAGTCGATACTCGGGGCCTAAGACCTTGTGTGGAGTCAGTTCCAGAACCTGAGGATTTCTCTCCAGTGCTGACATGGATCTTGGGGTACTTCTGGAGTCTCCCCAGGGGAGTCAGTCCTCGTCTCGAGTGGGGGCATGCACGTGCGCTTTCCTCCCGAGCTGTAGCAGGCGGTGTCAGCGCTTCCCTTCAAGTGGATCAAGGGATCTGTGGATTTCCCTCGAGGCTTTCCCACGAGGCTTTCCCAGGAGGCTTTCCCACGAGGCTTTCCCTCAGGGTAGTCCCACGTGCCACCGTGGTGTGAGTCGATCCTCGGACTTGAAAGTCGAGGCAGTGCAGGGAAAATAGGTTTTCCTGGAATGGACAGAGACATCTGGGGGACTCTGGGAATGGTGGCATGACCCTGGAGTTCCTCTCGCCTTTCCTGTGGTAGAGCGCCTCCACTTGAGATGCGACGGGAACGCCGGGAATTCTTTCCCGACCACGAAGGGAATGATCCCTCCTCTCGAGCTAGGAGGCGGAAACGGGGCTCCTCTGGTATGTGAGGGGGACTCTCGTGCTTCCTCTCGAGTGGAGACGGGTATGTTGGGGAACTTCTTGAGTTGCAGGAAGGGTGTGAAGGACCCTTTGGAAGTTCCAGAGCTTAGGTGTGATTAGCCTCGAGACGCCTCAGCGGAAATGGGCCTCATCTCGCCTGGAGGGTAGAACCTCCTGCATTTTCTCGAGTTGCGGCAGGTGCTCTCGACTTACGACGGGGACCTCAGGGACCCGCTCTGGTGGCCTCAGGAAAGGCCAGTCCGCATGTGAGTTGCTAGGGGGCCTCTCGGGATTCCTCTCCCGGTGATGCCGGGGCCTAAGATCTTGTGTGGAGTCGGTGCCGGAACCTGAGGATTCCTCTCCAGTGATGACATGGATCTTGGGGTACTTCTGGAGTCTCCCCAGGTGAGTCAGTCCTCATCTCGAGTGAGGGCATGCACGTGCGCTTTCCTCCCGAGCTGTAGCAGCAGTGTCACGCTTCCCTTCGCGTGCCTCAAGGGATCTGTGGCTTTCTCTCGAGGCTTTCCCAGGAGGCTTTCTCATGAGGCTTTCCCACAGGGCTGTCCCAGGTGCCACCGTTGTGTGAGTGGATCCTCGGCTTGATAGTCGTGGCAGTGCAGGGAAAACAGTTTTCCCAGGAATGGACTGAGACATCGGGGGTACTCTGGGAATGGTGGCACGACCCTGGAGTTCCTCTCGCCTTTCCTGTGGAGAGCCACTCCTCTTGAGATGCGACGGGAACACCGGAATTTATTTCCCGACCAGGGAGGGAAAGGATCCTTCCTCTCGAGCTAGGAAGCAGAAACGGGGCTCCTCTGGATGTGGGCGGGACTCTTGTGCTTCCTTTCGAGTGGAGACGGGTATGTCAGGGAACTTCTTGAGTTGCAGCAAGGGTATGAAAGACCCTTTGGAAGTTCCAGAGGTTAGATGTGATTAGCCTAAAGATGCCTCAGCGGAAATGGGCCTCATCTCGCCTGGAGGGGCGAGCCTCCTGGATTTTCTCGAGTGGCGGCAGGTGCTCTCAACGTACGACGGGAACCTCAGGGACCCGCTCTGGTGGCCTCGGGAAAGGCCAGTCCCCATGCGAGTTGCTCGGGAGCCTATCGGGGTTCCTCTCCCGTCGATGCCGGGGCCTAAGACCTCGTGTGGAGTCGGTGCCGGAAACTGAGTTTTCCTCTCCAGTGCTGACATGGATCTTGGGGTACTTCTGTAGTCTCCCCAGGGGAGTCAGTCCTCGTCTCGAGTGGGGGCATCAAAGTGCGCTTTCCTCCCGAGCTGTAGCAGCCGTGTCGCGCTTCCCTTCGCGTGGATCAAGTGATCTGTGGCTTTTCCTCGAGGCTTTCCAAGGAGGCTTTCCCACGAGGCTTTCCCACAGGGCTGTCCCACGTGCCACCGTGGTGTGTCTCGATCCTCGGCTTGAAAGTCGAGGCAGTGCAGGGAAAACAGGTTTCCCTGGAATGGACTGAGACATCTGGGGGACTCTGGGAATGGTGGCACGACCCTGGAGTTCCTCTCGCCTTTCCTGTCGAGAGCGCCTCCACTTGTGATTCGACGGGAACGCGGGGAATTCTTTCACCATCCACGCAGGGAAAGGATCCCTCCTCTATAGCTATGAGGCGGAAACGGGGCTACTCTGGATGTGCCCGGGACTCTCGTGCTTCCTCTCGAGTGGAGACGGGTATGTCGGGGAACTTCTTCAGTTGCAGTAAGGGTGTGAAGGACCCTTTGGAAGTTCCCGATGTTAGATGTGATTAGCCTCGAGAGGCCTCATTGGAAATGGGCCTCATCTCGCCTGGAGGGGAGAAACTCCTGGATTTTCTCGAGTTGCGGCAGGTGCTCTCCTCTTACGACGGGGACCTCAGGGACCCGCTCTGGTGGCCTCAGGAAAGGCCAGTCCCCATGCGAGTTGCTCGGGGGCCTCTCGGGATTCCTCTCCCGTCGATGCCGGGGCCTAAGACCTTGTGTGGAGTCGGTGCCGGAACCTGAGGATTCCTCTCCAGTGCTGACATGGATCTTGGGGAACTTCTGGAGTCTCCCCAGGTGAGTCAGTCCTCGTCTCTAGTGGTGGCATGTACGTGCGCTTTCCTCCCGAGCTGTAGTAGCAGTGTCACGCTTCCCTTCGCGTGGATCAAGGATCTGTGGCTTTCCCTCGAGGCTTTCCCACGTGCTTTCCCACGACGCTTTCCCACAGGGCTCTCCCACGTGCCACCGTGGTGTGAGTCGATCCTCGGCTTGAAAGTCGAAACAGTGCAGGGAAAACAGGTTTCCCTGGAATGGACTGAGATATCTGGAGGACTCTGGGAATGGTGGCACGACCCTGGAGTTCCTCTCGCCTTTCCTGTGGAGAGTGCCTCCACTTGAGATGCGACAGGAACGCCGGGAATTTTTTCCCGCCAGCAGCGAAAGGAACCCGTCTCTCGAGCAAGGAGGCGGAAACGGAGCTCCTCTGGATGTGGGCGGAACTCTCGTGCTTCCTCTCGGGTGGAGTCGGGTATGTCGGGGAACTTCTTGAGTTGCAGCAAGGGTGTGAAGGACCTTTGGAAGTTCCAGAGGTAGATGTGATTAGCCTCGAGACGCCTCAGCGGAAATGGGCCTCATCTCGCCTGGAGGGTGGAACCTCCTGGATTTGCTCGAGTTGCGGCAGGTGTTCTCGACTTAAGACGTTGTCCTCAGGGACCCGCTCTGGAGGCCTCAGGAAAGGCCAGTCCCCATGCGTGATGCTCGGGGGCCTCTCGGGTTCCTCTCCCGTCGATGCCGGGGCCTAAGACATTGTATGGAGTCGGTGTCGGAACCTGAGGATTCCTCTCCAGTGCTGACATGGATCTTGGGGTACTTCTGGAGTCTCCCCAGGTGAGTCAGTCCTCTTCTCGAGTGGGGGCATGCACATGCGATTTCCTCCGAGCTGTAGCAGCAGTGTCACGCTTCCCTTCGCGTGGATCAAGGGATCTGTGGCTTTCCCACGAGGACTTTCCCACAGGGCTGTCCCACGTGCCACCGTGGTGTGAGTCGATCCTCGGCTTGAAAGTCGAGGCAGTGCAGGGAAAACAGGTTTCCCTGGAATGGACGGAGACATCTGGGGGACTCTGGAGAATGGTGGCACGACTCTGAAGTTCCTCTCGCCTTTCCTGTTGGAAAGCGACCTCCTCTTGAGATGCGACGGGAACGCCGGGAATTCTGTCCCGACCACGCAGGGAAAGGATCCCTCCTCTCGAGCTAGGAGGCGGAAGCGGGACTGCTCTGGATGTGGGTGGGACTCTCGTGCTTCCTCTCGAGTGGCGACGGGTATGTCGGGGAACTTCTTGAGTTGCAGCAAGGGTGTGAAGGAACCTTTGGAAGTTCCAGAGTTTAGGTGTGATTAGCCTCGAGACCCTCAGCGGAAATGGGCCTCATCTCGCCTGGAGGGGAGAACCTCCTGGATATTCTGGAGTTGCGGCAGGTGCTCTCGACTAACGACGGGGACCTCAGGGACCCGCTCTGGTCGCCTCAGGAAAGGCCAGTCCCCATGCGAGTTGCTCGGGGGCCTCTTGGGATTCCTCTCCCGTTAATGCCGGGGCCTAAGACCTTGTGTGGAGTCGGTGCTGGAAACTGAGGATTCCTCTGCCAGTGCCGACATGTATCTTGGTGAACTCCTGGAGTCTCCCCAGTGGAGTCAGTCCTCGTCTCGAGTGGGGGCATGCACGTGAGCTTTCCTCCCGAGCTGTAGCAGCAGTGTCACGCTTCCCTTCGCCTGGATCAAGGTTACTGTGGCTTTCCCAAGAGGCTTCCCACAGGGCTGTCCCACGTGCCACCGTGGTGTAAGTCGATCCTCGGCTTGAAAGTCGAGGCAGTGCAGGGAAAACAGGTTTCTCTGGAATAGACTGAGACATCTTGGGGACTCAGGGAATGGTGGCACGACCCTGGAGTTCCTCTCGCCTTTCCTGTGGAGAGCGCCTCCACTTGAGATGCGACGGGAACGCGGGGAATTCTTTCCCCACCACCCAGGGAAAGGATCCCTACTCTCGAGCTATGAGGCGGAAACGGGGCTCCTCTGGATGTGGGCGGGACTCTCGTGCTTCCTCTCCAGTGGAGAAGGGTATGTCGGGGAACTTCTTGAGTTGCAGCAAGGGTGTGAAGGACCCTTTGGAATTTCCCGATGTTAGATGTGATTAGCCTCGAGACGCCTCAGCGGAAATGGGCCTCATCTCGCCTGGAGGGGAGAAACTCCTTGGATTTTCTCGAGTTGCAGGCAGGTGCTCTCGATTTACGACAAGAGACCTCAGGGACCCGCTCTGGTGGCCTCAGGAAAGGCCAGACCCCATGCGAGTTGCTCGGGGGCCTCTCGGTATTCCTCTCTCGTCGATGCCGGGGAATAAGACCTTGTGTGGAGTCGGTGCCGGAACCTGAGGATTCCTCTCCAGTGCTGACATGGATGTTGGGGAACTTCTGGAGTCTCCCCAGGTGAGTCAGTCATCGACTCTAGTGGGGGCATGAACGTGCGCTTTCCTCCCGAGCTGCAGCAGCAGTGTCACGCTTCCCTTCACGTGCATCAAGGGATATGTGGCTTTCCCTCGAGGCTTTCCCAGGAGGCTTTCCCACGAGGACTTTCCCACAGGGCTGTCCCACGTGACACCGTGGTGTGAGTCAATCCTCGGCTTGAAAGTCGAGGCAGTGCAGGGAAAACAGGTTTCCCTGGAATGGACTGAGACATCTGGGGGACGCTGGGAAAGGTGGCACGACCCTGGAGTTCCTCTCGCCTTTCCTGTGGAGAGCGCCTCCTCTTGAGATGCGACGGGAACGCGGGGAATTCTTTCCTCACCACGCAGGGAAAGGATCCCTCCTCTCGAACTACGGAGGCGCAAACGGGGCTCCTCTGGATGTGGGCAGGACTCTCGTGCTTCCTCTCGAGTGGAGACGGGTATGTCGGGGAACTTCTTGAGTTGAAGCAAGGGTGTGAAGGACCCTTTGGAAGTTCCAGATGTTAGATGTGATTAGCCTCGAGACGCCTCAGGGGAAATGGGCCTCAACTCGCGTGGAGAGCAGAACCTCCTGGATTTTCTCGAGTTGCGGCAGGTGCTCTCGACTTACGACGGGGACCTCAGTGACCCGCTCTGGTGGCCTCAGGAAAGGCCAGTCCCCATGCGAGTTGCTCGCGGGCCTCTCGGGATTCCTTTCCCGTCAATGCCGGGGCCTAAGACCTTGTGAGGAGTCGGTTCCGGAACCTGAGGATTCCTCTCCAGTGCTTACATGGACCTTGGGGTACTTCTGGAGTCTCCCCAGGGAGTCAGTCCTCGTCTCGATTGGAGGCATGCACGATGCGCTTTCCTCCCGAGCAGTAGCAGCAGTGTCACGCTTCCCTTCGCGTGGATCAAGGGATCTGTGGTGGCTTTCCCACGAGGCTTTCCCACAGGGCTGTCCCACGTGCCACCGTGGTGTGTCTCGATCCTCGGCTTGAAAGTCGAGGCAGTGCAGGGAAAACAGGTTTCCCTGGAATGGACTGAGACATCTGGGGGACTCTGGGAATGGTGGCACGACCCTGGAGTTCCTCTCGCCTTTCCTGTCGAGAGCGCCTCCACTTGTGATTCGACGGGAACGCGGGGAATTCTTTCACCATCACGCAGGGAAAGGATCCCTCCTCTATAGCTATGAGGCGGAAACGGGGCTACTCTGGATGTGGCCGGGACTCTCGTGCTTCCTCTCGAGTGGAGACGGGTATGTCGGGGAACTTCTTCAGTTGCAGTAAGGGTGTGAAGGACCCTTTGGAAGTTCCCGATGTTAGATGTGATTAGCCTCGAGAGGCCTCATTGGAAATGGGCCTCATCTCGCCTGGAGGGGAGAAACTCCTGGATTTTCTCGAGTTGCGGCAGGTGCTCTCCTCTTACGACGGGGACCTCAGGGACCCGCTCTGGTGGCCTCAGGAAAGGCCAGTCCCCATGCGAGTTGCTCGGGGGCCTCTCGGGATTCCTCTCCCGTCGATGCCGGGGCCTAAGACCTTGTGTGGAGTCGGTGCCGGAACCTGAGGATTCCTCTCCAGTGCTGACATGGATCTTGGGGAACTTCTGGAGTCTCCCCAGGGTGAGTCAGTCCTCGTCTCTAGTGGTGGCATGTACGTGCGCTTTCCTCCCGAGCTGTAGCTAGCAGTGTCACGCTTCCCTTCGCGTGGATCAAGGATCTGTGGCTTTCCCTCGAGGCTTTCCCACGTGCTTTCCCACGACGCTTTCCCACAGGGCTCTCCCACGTGCCACCGTGGTGTGAGTCGATCCTCGGCTTGAAAGTCGAAACAGTGCAGGGAAAACAGGTTTCCCTGGAATGGACTGAGATATCTGGAGGACTCTGGGAATGGTGGCACGACCCTGGAGTTCCTCTCGCCTTTCCTGTGGAGAGTGCCTCCACTTGAGATGCGACAGGAACGCCGGGAATTCTTTCCCGGCCAGCAGCGAAAGGAACCCGTCTCTCGAGCAAGGAGGCGGAAACGGAGCTCCTCTGGATGTGGGCGGACTCTCGTGCTTCCTCTCGGGTGGAGTCGGGTATGTCGGGGAACTTCTTGAGTTGCAGCAAGGGTGTGAAGGACCCTTTGGAAGTTCCAGAGGGTAGATGTGATTAGCCTCGAGACGCCTCAGCGGAAATGGGCCTCATCTCGCCTGGAGGGTGGAACCTCCTGGATTTGCTCGAGTTGCGGCAGGTGCTCTCGACTTAAGACGTTGTCCTCAGGGACCCGCTCTGGAGGCCTCAGGAAAGGCCAGTCCCCATGCGTGATGCTCGGGGGCCTCTCGGGTTCCTCTCCCGTCGATGCCGGGGCCTAAGACATTGTATGGAGTCGGTGTCGGAACCTGAGGATTTCCTCTCCAGTGCTGACATGGATCTTGGGGTACTTCTGGAGTCTCCCAGGTGAGTCAGTCCTCGTTCTCGAGTGGGGGCATGCACATGCGATTTCCTCCCGAGCTGTAGCAGCAGTGTCACGCTTCCCTTCGCGTGGATCAAGGGATCTGTGGCTTTTCCCCACCGAGACTTTCCCACAGGGCTGTCCCACGTGCCACCGTGGTGTGAGTCGATCCTCGGCTTGAAAGTCGAGGCAGTGCAGGGAAAACAGGTTTCCCTGGAATGGACGGAGACATCTGGGGACTCTGAGAATGGTTGGTACGCACTCCTGGAGTTCCTCTCGCTTTCCTTTGGAGAGCGACTCCTCTTGAGATGCGACGGGAACGCCGGGAATTCTGTCCCGACCACGCAGGGAAAGGATCCCTCCTCTCGAGCTAGGAGGCGGAAGCGGGACTGCTCTGGATGTGGGCTGGGACTCTCGTGCTTCCTCTCGAGTGGACGACGGGTATGTCGGGGAACTTCTTGAGTTGCAGCAAGGGTGTGAAGGAACCTTTGGAAGTTCCAGAGTTTAGGTGTGATTAGCCTCGAGACACCTCAGCGGAAATGGGCCTCATCTCGCCTGGAGGGGAGAACCTCCTGGATATTCTGGAGTTGCGGCAGGTGCTCTCGACTAACGACGGGGACCTCAGGGACCCCGCTCTGGTCGGCCTCAGGAAAGGCCAGTCCCCATGCGAGTTGCTCGGGGCCTCTTGGGATTCCTCTCCCGTTAATGCCGGGGCCTAAGACCTTGTGTGGAGTCGGTGCTGGAAACTGAGGATTCCTCTGCCAGTGCCGACATGTATCTTGGGTGAACTCCTGGAGTCTCCCCAGTGGAGTCAGTCCTCGTCTCGAGTGGGGGCATGCACGTGAGCTTTCCTCCCGAGCTGTAGCAGCAGTGTCACGCTTCCCTTCGCCTGGATCAAGGTTATCTGTGGCTTTCCCAAGAGGCTTCCCACAGGGCTGTCCCACGTGCCACCGTGGTGTAAGTCGATCCTCGGCTTGAAAGTCGAGGCAGTGCAGGGAAAACAGGTTTCTCTGGAATAGGACTGAGACATCTTGGGGACTCAGGGAATGGTGGCACGACCCTGGAGTTCCTCTCGCCTTTCCTGTGGAGAGCGCCTCCACTTGAGATGCGACGGGAACGCGGGGAATTCTTTCCCACCACCCAGGGAAAGGATCCCTCCTCTCGAGCTATGGAGGCGGAAACGGGCTCCTCTGGATGTGGGCGGGACTCTCGTGCTTCCTCTCCAGTGGAGAAGGGTATGTCGGGGAACTTCTTGAGTTGCAGCAAGGGTGTGAAGGACCTTTGGAATTTCCGATGTTAGATGTGATTAGCTCGAGACGCCTCAGCGGAAATGGGCCTCATCTCGCCTGGAGGGGAGAAACCTCTTGGATTTTCTCGAGTTGCAGCAGGTGCTCTCGATTTACGACAAGAACCTCAGGGACCCGCTCTGGTGGCCTCAGGAAAGGCCAGACCCCATGCGAGTTGCTCGGGGGCCTCTCGGTATTCCTCTCTCGTCGATGCCGGGGAATAAGACCTTGTGTGGAGTCGGTGCCGGAACCTGAGGATTCCTCTCCAGTGCTGACATGGATGTTGGGGAACTTCTGGAGTCTCCCCAGGTGAGTCAGTCCATCGTACTCTAGTGGGGGCATGAACGTGCGCTTTCCTCCCGAGCTGGCAGCAGCAGTGTCACGCTTCCCTTCACGTGCATCAAGGATATGGGCTTTCCCTCGAGGCTTTCCCAGGAGGCTTTCCCACGAGGATTTCCCACAGGGCTGTCCCACGTGACCACCGTGGTGTGAGTCAATCCTCGGCTTGAAAGTCGAGGCAGTGCAGGGAAAACAGTTTTCCTGGAATGGACTGAGACATCTGGGGACGTCTGGGAAATGGTGGCACGACCCTGGAGTTCCTCTCGCCTTTCCTGTGGAGAGCGCCTCCTCTTGAGATGCGACGGGAACGCGGGGAATTCTTTCCTCACCACGCAGGGAAAGGATCCCTCCTCTCGAACTACGAGGCGGCAAACGGGGCTCCTCTGGATGTGGGCAGGGACTCTCGTGCTTCCTCTCGAGTGGAGACGGGTATGTCGGGGAATTCTTGAGTTGAAGCAAGGGTGTGAAGGACCCTTTGAAGTTCCAGATGTTAGATGTGATTAGCCTCGAGACGCCTCAGGGGAAATGGGCCTCAACTCGCGTGGAGAGCAGAACCTCCTGGATTTTCTCGAGTTGCGGCAGGTGCTCTCGACTTACGACGGGGACCTCAGTGACCGCTCTGGGGCCTCAGGAAAGGCCAGTCCCCATGCGAGTTGCTCGCGGCCTCTCGGGATTCCTTTCCGTCAATGCCGGGGCCTAAGAC
>NW_017192383.1:0-10307 GCF_001704415.2 Capra hircus
ATATACTTTTTTTAAGCTTACCGATAATTGTTGTTTGTTTGTCTTCTGTAAGCTGGTACCAGATGGAATTTAGTCTCCTCTCTAGCGTTAGAGAACAAAGTTTTCTTAGAATGCAATTTTTGATAACAGACTATGATTTCTTTACCTTTCATTGATTTATAATTTTTCATCATCTGTTTTTTTTACTTCCGTAAAGTAAATAAGCCTTATTAAGATTTTGTACACTGTAGGATGACTAAGCTTTCCCCACTCTTGCAAGTTCCCTTAACCTTCAGATTCTTCTCGTCGGACCCAAGATCTCACTTTCCTCCAGAGGACAATCCAAGCTTTTTATTAGTTGATCTGCCCCTGACATCAGAGTCCATTTGAGCACAGTTGGCCTATAATTTAGGCATGAAAACTATGACTACATAAAGAAAAAGGTGACTTTATGATTCAGGGATGGCCATGATATGCCTTGCACTTCAGAGAAAATGGTTAAAATGATTTTTTGATTTTTTTTCTTCAAAACTGCACAGCCAGTTCTTTCAGCATATGCAATTGAAAACATCTAGTCATTAGGTCAGTTTTCATTCCAATCCCAAAGAAAGGCAATGACAAAGAATATTCAAGCTGCTGCACAATTGCACTCATCTCACACACTAGTAAAGTAATGCTCAAAATTCTCCAAGTTCACATGAACTGTGAACTTCCAAATGTTCAAGAGGGATTTAAAACATGCAGAGAAACCAGAGATCAAACTGCCAACATCCACTGGATCATTGAAAAAGCAAGAGAGTTCCAGAAAAAAAGACATCTATTTCTGCTTTATTGACTATGCCAAAAGCCCTTTGACTGCTGTGGATCACAATAAAACTGGGAAAATTCTGAAGAGATGTGGGAATACCAGACCACCTGACGCTGTCTCTTAGAGAAACCTGTATGCAGGTCAGGAAGAAACAGTTCGAACTGGACATGGCAACAACAGACTGGTTCTAAATAGGAAAAGGAATATGTCAAGGCAGTGTATTGTCACCCTGCTTATTTAACTTATATGCAGAGTACATCATGAGAAACACTGGGCTGGAGGAAGCACACGCTGGAATCCAGATTGCTGGGAGAAATATCAAGAATCTCAGATATGCAGACTGACACCACCCTTATGGCAGAAAGTGAATGAAGAACTAAAGAGTCTCCTGATGAAAGTGAAAGAGGGAGAGTGAAAAAGTTAGCTTAAAGCTCAGCATTCAGAAAACTAACAATCATTGCATCCAGTCTCATCACCTTCATGGGCAAATAGATGGGAAACACATTGGAAACAGGCAGCAGACTATTTTGGGGGGCTTGGAAATCACTGCAGGTGATGGCTGCCTCCATGAACTTAAAAACATATTTATGACTTGGAAGAAAAGTGATGACCAAACTAGACAGCATATTTAAAAAGCCGAGACGTTGCTTTGCCAACAAAGATCCATCCAGTCAAGGCTAATGGTTTTTCCATATGTCATGGGATGGATATGAAAGATGTACTATAAAGAAAGTGACAGCTGAAAATTAGATGCTTTTGAACTGTGGTGTTGGAAGAAGATGCTTGTAGGTCGCTTAGACTACAAGGCAGACGCAACCACTCCATCCTAAAGGAAATCAGGTCTGAATATACGATTGGAAGGACTAATACTGAACCTGAAACTCCAATACTTTGGCCACTTGATGTGAAGCAGCTGACTCACTTGGGAAAGTTGCTTTGATTTGCCCTGTGAGTGTGGGGAGCCCTCCTGGGCAAAGGGCCTCAGGGGTCATTGCCACTGAATCACGACCTCCAAGCAAGCGCATTCCAGCTGTGTGACATTCAGGAAGCAGGAGACTGGGAAAACTATCTTCCTTAGAGGAAGGAAAGTCATCCACAGAGAGTGTGTTTTCAGGCCTCTCTTTGCAGCAAGTGTTTTGCTTCTCAGACATCAGAGCTGCAGCTTGCTCTGAGGGCCTCAATTGCAGAGTCAGGGCTGTGTGTCTCACTGCACTTTCCAAGCATTGCAGACACATTCCTAGGTTGGAGCAGTGCTTCCCATGAGAAAGAAGCTCGGGAGTGTGTTGAGCGGGCTGTAGTGCCATGCTAGGGTCACCTAGTCGAGGCACCTTGCACATCCAATGGGCCCCAGGCGAGTAGCTATGGACCGGCCTTCGGTGAGATATCCCAAAGCAGGAACAAAGCCAGCTCTGTCAGAAGGAGGAAAACAGCAATGGGATGGATTTCAAGCAGTTGCTAAGTCACACCACGTTAGGGCTCCCGGGAAAGAAATGCAAATTTTGGCCTCTAGGCCCAGTATCCAGATGTGTGCACAGGATATTTTCCCCACAGGATCCAAGAATGTTCCAGACAGACCTAAGCTCACTAGCTCTCTCCTGCAGAGGAAATGAAATATTGTTGCTGAACCACGAAAAGATGCTGGATTCTTGGCTTATGAGGAGAAGAATTCAATCCAGGGCCCAAGACGAGGCTTGATTGCTCAGAGCTTTTGTGCAATAGAGTTTTATTAAAGGATAAAGGAGATAGAGAAAGCTTCTGACAGAGACATCACAAGGGGCAGAAAACGTACCCCCTTGCTAGTGTTTAGTAATGGAGTTATATACTCTCCAATAAGTTTATGACGAACAAAAGAAATGTCTGGAAGGTTGTAAAGACTCACTAGACCTACTCCCATAATTGACATTTTCAGATAACAGGATTAGCCAGAAGGTTTTTTCCAGAGACCGTCCTCAAGAAGGATGCCATGATTGTTATATAATCCTAAGGAATGTAGAGGGGAAAACAGTTTGTTCCTCTCTTCCTCCTTGAGAATTCTAGACCCCTCTCTCCTTGGGGACCCTTGAACTTCTTAGAAACCTGGCCTTGGCAATGACTCTCTCAGAAACATGATTGAACAGCCGTTTGGAGCTTCCTTTGACTTTTCCCTGGGAGGAGGGAGCCCTCCCTGAGCACAGGGCCTCAGGGGCCATGGCCAATGAAAAAGAATCTCCCAGCTAGTGCTTTTCAGCCCTGTGTGACTCTCAGCCCACAGGATGCTGAGAAAACTCTCTTCCTTGGAGGAAGGAAAGGCAGCCCAAGAGTGTGTTTTCAGGCCTGTATCTTGCAGCAAGTGTTTGGCTTGTTAGACAGAAGACCTGCAGGCCTGTTCCAACCAGACTCAATCCAGAATCAGGGCCTTGTGTCTCCCTGCAGTTTCCTTGGCCTTGGCAAACACATTCTAGTTGAGAGCAGTCCTGGCCCATGGGGACTGCTGCGGGAGTTGGTCTGAGGGGGGCCAGGTGTCATGCTGGGGTCACTCCTGGTCGAGGGCACCTTGCACCTCCAATGGACCCCAGCAAGGAGTTGCAGGCCACCACCTTGCTTCTGAAATCCCAAATGGGGAGCAAAGCTCGCTCTGTCAGAGGGAAGAAAACTAGCAACAGGATGGATTTTCAAGCAGTTGCTAGGCTGTACTGCGTTAGGGCTCCAAGGAAGGAAAATGCGAATTTTAGCCCCTACGACTGGTATCCAGGTGGGCTCCCAGGATGATTTCCCCGCAGGATCCAAGAACGTTCCAAGACAGACCTGGGCTCACTAGCTCCCTCCTGCAGAGGAAACATGAGAGAACAGCTGTTTGGAGGTTGCTTTGACTTCCCCTGGGAGGGTAGGATCCCTCCCTGGGTGCAGGGCCTCAGGGGCCATTGCCGCTGAAGAAATGCCCTCTAAGCCAGACCTTTGCCAGCCTTGTATGACTCAGCACGGAGGAGGACTGGAAAAGCTCTCTTCCTTGGAGGAAGGAAAGGCAGCCCCAGAGAGTGTGTTTTCACACCTGTATCTTGCAGCAAGTGTTTGGCGTCTCAGACGTCAGACCTCCAGGCCTGCTCCAACGGCCTCAGTTCCAGAGTCAGGGCCGTGTGTTTCCCCTGCATTTTCTGAGCCTTGGGAACACATTCCTAGGTCAGAACAGTCCTGGCCCCATGGGGAAGAAGGCTGCGGGAGTGTGTCTGAGGGGGTCGGGTGCCATGCTGGTGTCCAATAGACCCGGTACCCGTCCAATAGACCCCAGGACAACAGCGGTGGGGCTCCCCCTGGCTTCCGAAATGCCAAAGCGGAGAAGCAAAGCTAGCTCTATCAGAAGGAAGAAAAGAGCAATCGGATGGATGTTCAGGCTGTTGCTGGGCCGCACCACTTCAGGGTCCCCCCCCGAGAGGAACAGGCGCCCTGTGGCCCCTAGGTCCGATATGCAGGTTAACACACAGGGTGTGTCCCCATAGGAGCCAAGAATTTTCCTGACAGATCTAGGCTCACTAGAGCTCTCCTACAGGGCAAAAGGGGTAGAACAGACTGTGGATGTGACTCTGCCTTTCCCAGCGAGCATGGGGCCCTCCCTACGGCCCCGGGCTCCAGGGAAAATTGTCCCTGAAAAATGACCTCCAAGAAGCGCTTTTCCAGGCAGGCTGGGATGCAGAGTTCACAGGATGCGGGGAAAGTGATCGTCCTTCAGGGAAGAAGAGGCAGCCACCCAGTGTGTGTTTGCAAGCCTGTATTTGGAAGAAACTGGTTAGCTCCTTCAAGGGAGACCTCCAGGGTCTGCTCAGAGGACCGAAATTCCAGAGGCAGCACCATGCATCTCCCCTGTCCTTTCTGAGCCTTGGAAAGACATTCCTAGCTTATAGCGGTATTGCTCATGAAGAAGCAGGATGCAGGAATGTGTCAGACATGACTGGGTGCCTTCCTGGGTTCAGCTCCGTGAGGGGCATTTCCACTCAGAGTAGGTCCCATGCCTCCTTGGGGAGGAAGTGGGGCCCGCTTGCCTCCAAATTGCCAAAGGCTGGAACAAAGCTAGTTCTATCAGAGGTAAGAAAAGAGCAATTGGATGGATGTGGAAGCTGTTGCTGGGCCGCACTGCTTCAGGCCCCCCACCCCTCCGCCCCCGAGAGAAACAGGCGCCCTGTGGCCCCTAGGTCCTGGATGCAGTTTCACACATAGAATGTGTCCCCATAGGACCAAGAATTTTCCTGACAGACCTAGGCTCACGAGAGCTCTCCTACAGAGCAAAGGGGATGGGACAGATGTGTGGCTGTAGCTCTGCCTTTCCCTGGGAGTGTGGAGCCGCTCCCTATGGCCCCGTGCTCCAGGGGAAATTGCCCCCAGAATAATGACCTCCAAGAAGCGCTTTCCAACTGGCTGAGACGTGGAGTTCTCAGGATGCAGGGAAAGCGAGTGTCCTTCGGGGAAGCAAAGGCAGTCACCTGTTATCATGACTTACTAGAATAGTAGGTACCTTCTCCGGTTGGGCAGAGGCCTTCCCTACCTGATCTGAAAAGAAAATGAAGTAGCTCGCTGATTTGAGAAATAATTCCCAGACTTGGGTTTCCAACCAGTATAGAATCCGACAATGGCCCTGTCTTTGTAGCCGAGTTAATTAACAGGTATGTGAAGCTCTAAATATCAGTGGAAATTACATACAGCATATAGGCCCCAGTGTTCTGGAATGGTGGAAAGAAACAACCAAACTCTTGAAGAGACACTTTCAAAATGGATCATAGAGACTGACTGTACGTGGATGGGCTTGCTTCCGGCAGACTTACTCATATTACGGGTAACCGCACGTTCCCACAGTTGTTGTCCTTATGAAATTTTCTATGGGAGACCCCCTCCCACAGTGAGGCAGGTGTTAGCAGATTTGCCACAAGTAAGGGGGTGGGATTTCACAGCAGATGGAACAATTAGGTAAGGTAATAAATCAGGTAACTAAGTTTGTATAAAAAGAATCTCATTCCCCCTTGAGGAACAGATTCATGAATTTGTGCTCAGTGATCAGGTGTGGCTCAATGACTGGAAACACAATTCCTTGGTCTGACATCGGAAAGGTCCTTATACTGTTGTTTTAGCCACAATTCTGAAAGAGATGGGAATACCAGACCACCTAACCTGCCTCTTGAGAAATCTGGATGAAGGTCAGGAAGCAACATTTAGAGCAGGACATGGAACAACAGACTGGTTCCAAAAAGGAAAAGAGTATGTCAAGGCTGTATATTGTCACCCCTGTTTATTTAACTTCTATGCAGAGTACATCATGAAACATGCCTGGATGGGAAGATACATGAACTGGAATCAAGATTGCCGGTAGAAATATCAATAAACTTAGATATGCAGATGACACCACCATTATGGCAGAACGTGAAGAGGAAAGGGTATGTCGGGGAACTTCTTGAGTTGCAGCAAGGGTGTGAAGGACCCTTTGGAAGTTCCAGACGTTAGATGTGATTAGCCTCCAGACGCCTCAGCGGAAATGGGCCTCATCTCGCCTGGAGGGGAGAACCTCCTGGATTTTCTCGAGTTGCGGGCAGTTGCTCTCGATTTTCGACGGGGATCTCAGGGACCGGCTCTGGTGGCCTCAGGAAAGGCCAGTCCCATGCGAGTTGCTCGGGGGCCTCTCAGGATTCCTCTCCCGTCGATGCCGGGCCTAAGACCTTGTGTGAAGTCGGTGCCAGAACCTGAGGATTCCTCTCCAGTGCTGACATTGATCTTGGGGTACTTCTGGAGTCTCCCCAGGGGAGTAAGTCCTTGTCTCGAGTGGGGGCATGCACGTGCGCTTTCCTTCCGAGCTGTAGCTGCAGTGTCGCGCTTCCCTTCGCGTGGATCAAGGGATCTGTGGCTTCCCCTCAAGACTTTCCCACGAGGCTTTCCCACAGGGCTGTCCCACGTGCCACCGTGGTGTGAGTGGATCCTCGGCTTGAAAGTCGAGGCAGTGCAGGGAAAAACAGGTTTCCCTGGAATGAACTGAGACATCTGGGGGACTCTGGGAATGGTGGCACGACCCTGGAGTTCCTCTCGCCTTTCCTGTGGAGAGCGCCTCCTCTTGATATGAGACGGGAACGCCGGGAATTCTTTCCCGATCACGCAGGGAAAGGATCCCTCCTCTCGAGCTAGGAGGCGGAAACGGGGCTCCTCTGGATTGTGGGCGGGACTCTCGTGCTTCCCTCTCGAGTGGAGCCGGGTATGTTGGGGAACCTATTTGAGTTGCAGCAAGGGTGCTGAAGGACCCCTTTGGAAGTTCCAGATGTTAGATGTGATTAGCCTCGAGACCGCCTCAGCACAAATGCGCCTCATCTCGCCAGCAGGGCGTGAACCTCCTGGATTTTCTCGAGTTGCGGCAGGTGCTCTCGGACTTACGACGGGGACCTCAGAGTCCGCCCGCTCTGGTGGCCTCAGGAAAGGCCCAGTCCCCATGGCGAGTTGCTCCCGGGCCCTCTCGGGATTCGACTCCCCTTGATGCTGGCGTCCTAAGACAACTTGTGTGGAGTCAGTGCCCGAACCTGAGGATTCCTCTCCATTGCCGACATGGATCTTGGGGTACTTCTGGAGACTTCCCAGGGAAGTCAGTCCTCGTCTCGAGTGGGGGCATGGCACGGCGCGCTTTCCTCCCGTAACTGTAGGCAGCAGTGTCCACGCTTCCCTTCGCGTGGATCAAGGGATCAGGGCTTTCCCTCGAGGCTTTCCAACGAGGCTTTCCCACGAGGCTTTCCCACAGGGATGTCCCACGTGCCACCGTGGTGTAAGTCGATCCTCGGCTTGGAAGTCGAGGCAGTGCAGGGAAAACAGTTTTCCTGGAATGGACTGAGACATCTGGTGGACTCAGGGAATGTGGCACGACCCTGGGGTTCCTCTCGCCTTTCCTGTGGGAGCGCCTCCTCTTGAGATGCGACGGAAACGCCGGGGATTCTTTCCCGAACACGCAGGGAAAGGATCCCTCCTCTCGAGCTAGGGGCGGTAACGGGGTTCCTCTGGATATTGGCGGGACTCTCGAGCTTCTTCTCGAGTGGAGACGGGTATGTCGGGAACTTCTTGAGTTGCAGCAAGGGTGTGAAGGACCCTTTGGAAGTTCCAGACGTTAGATGTGATTAGCTTCGATACGCCTCAGCGGAAATGGGCCTCATCTCGCCTGGAGGGGAGAACCTCCTGGATTTTCTCGAGTTGGGCAGGTGCTCTCGACTTACGACGGGGACCTCAGAGTCCCGCTCTGGTGGCCTCAGGAAAGGCCAGTCCCCATGCGAGTTGCTCGCGGCCTTCTCGGGATTCCACTCCCATCGATGCTGGGTCCTAAGACCTTGTGTGGAGTCAGTGCCGGAACCTGAGGATTCCTCTCCAGTGCCGACATGGATCTTGGGGTACTTCTGGAGTCTCCCCAGGGAAATCAGTCCTCGTCTCGAGTGAGGGCTTGCACGGGCGCTTTTCCTCCCGAGCTGTAGCACAGTGTCACGCTTCCCTTAGCGTGGATCAAGGGATCTGTGACTTTCGCTCGAGGCTTTCCCATGAGGCTTTCGCACGAGGCTTTCCCACAGGGCTGTCCCAAGTGCCACCGTGGTGTGAGTCGATCCTCGGCTTGAAAGTCGAGGCAGTGCAGGGAAAACAGGTTCCCTGGAATAGACTGAGACATCTGGGGGACTGTGGGAATGGTGGCACGACCCTGGAGTTACTCTCGCCTTTCCTGTGGAGAGAGCCTCCTCTTGAGATGCGACGGGAACGCCGGGAATTCTTTCCCGAACACGCAGGGAAAGTCCCTCCTCTCGAGCTATGAGATAGAAACGGGTCTCCTCTGGATGTGGGCGGGACTCTCGTGATTCCTCTCGAGTGAGACGGGTATGTCGGGGAACTTCTTGAGTTGCAGCAAGGGTGTGAAGGACCCTTTGGAAGTTCGAGAGGTTAGGTGTGATTAGCCTCGAGGAGCCTCATCGGAAAAGGCCTCATCTCGCCTGGAGGGGAGAACCTCCTGGAATTTCTCGAGTTGCGGCAGGTGCTCTCGACTTACGACTGGGACCTCAGGGACCCGCTCTGGTGGCCTCAGGAAAGGCCAGTCCCCATGCAGTTGCTCGGGGCCTCTCGGATTCCTCTCCCGTCGATGCCGGGCCTGGGACCTTGTGTGAAGTCTGTGTCGGATCCTGAGGATTCCTCTCCAGTGCTGACATGGATCTTGGGTACTTCTGGAGTCTCCCAGGGGAGTCATTCCTCGTCGCGAGTGAGATATGCACGTGGGTTTTCCACCCGAGCTGTAGCAGCAGTGTCAACCTTCCCTTCGCGTGGATCATGGGATCTGTGGCTTTCTCTCGAGGCTTTCTCAGGAGACTTTCCCACGAGGCTTTCCCACAGGGCTGTCCCACATGCCACCGTGGTGTGAGTCGATCCTCAGCTTGAAAGTCGAGGCAGTGTAGGGAAAAATGGTTTTCTGTGGAATGGAATGAGACATCTGGGGGAGTGTGGGAACGGTGGCACGAACCTGGAGTTCCTCTCCCGTTTCAAGTGGAGAGCGCCTCCTCTTGAGATGCGACGGAAAACGCCGGGAAAACTTTCCAGACCACGCAAGGAAAGGATCCCTCCTCTAGAGCTATGAGGCGGAAACGGGGCTCCTCTGTATGTGGGCGGGACTCTCGTCTTTCTTCTCGAGTGGAGTCGGTTATGACGGGGAACTTCTTGAGTTGCAGCAATGGTGTGAAGGACCCGTGGGAAATTCCAGCGTTTAATTGTGATTAGCCTTGAGGAGCCTCATCGGAAAAGGGCCTCATCTCGCCTGGAGGGGAGAACCTAATGGATTTTCTCGATTGCGGCAGGTGCTCTCGACTTACGACTGGGACCTCAGGGACCCGCTCTGGTGGCCTCAGGAAAGGCCAGTCCCCATGCGAGTTGCTCGGGGGCCCTCTCGGGATTCCTCTCCCGACGATGCCGGGGCCTAAGACCTTGTGTGGAATCAGTGCCGGAACCTGAGGATTCCTCTCCAGTGCTGACATGGATCTTGGGTACTTCTTGAGTCTCCCCCAGTGGAGTCAGTCCTCCTCTCGAGTGGGGGGCATGCACGTGCGCTTCCTTCGAGTGTTAGCAGCACTGTCGCGCTCCATTCGCGTGGATCAAGGGATCTGTGGCTTTCCTCGAGCTTTCCCACGAGGCTTTCCCAACAGGGCTGTCCAACGTGCCACCCGTGGTGTGAGTCGATCTTCAGATTGCAAGTCGACGCAGTGCTGGGAAAACAGGTTTCCCTGGAACGGACGGAGACATCTGGGGGACTCTGGGAATGGTGGCAGCGACCCTGGAGTTCCTCTCGCCTTTCCGGTGGAGAGCGCCTCCTCTTGAGATGCGACGGGAACGCCGGAATTCTTTCCGACCACGCAGGGAAAGGATCCTCCGCTCGAGGTATGAGGCGGAAACGGGGCGCTCTGGATTTGGGCGGGACTCTCGTGCTTCCTCTCGAGTGGAGACGGGTATGTCGGGGAACTTCTTGAGTTGCAGCAAGGGTGTGAAGGACCCTTTGGAAGTTCGAGAGGTT
>NW_017192384.1:0-10307 GCF_001704415.2 Capra hircus
CACTCCAGGGCCCCAGGGCTGTGTCCTTCCAGATTCACGGTCTCCTTGATATCTCAAGCCCAAGTCCTGAGTTGCGTCCAGTCCGGTGTGGCAGAGGACTGGGAACACCCAAGCTCAAGGGCTGAAAGGGTCCCAGGGGACAGCTGGGCCCCAGCGGGTGCAGAGCAGGCGATGAGGGTGGCCGCCCACAGAGAGCCCCACAGCAGCACTGGAAGGAGAGCAGGGATGCCTTAGCTCACCTGGGGACGCTGCCTGGCCTCAGCACTCAGATGTCACCCCCAGCAGCTCTGGGACACAGGAAGCCGGTGAGTGACACCATGCCACTCGGGCCGTGTGGTGGGCACTGCTGACCATGGTCTCGGTTTTGTTCGGTTCCAACTGTCCTCCAAGGGCTGGCGGGCTCCTCCTCCGAATGGCACAGATACTTTCTTGTGGGTGAACACATCCCGGCTTGTTTCTGTTGGCATTGTTGTCACTCTTCGTGTGTTTTCCTCTTTTCATCCTGTGCTTGCTGCTCTTCTAGTTTAACTTAGGAGCAGCCCCCTTATTTTCTGCATTTCCTAGTTGTCAGCGTTCCCTGGGGCTTTCCAGGTAGCGCTAGCGGTAAACATCCTGCCTGCCACTGCAAGAGATAACGAGAGATGTGGGTTTGATCTCTGGGTTGAGAAGATGCCCTTGAGAAGGGCATGGCAACCCACTCCAGTATTCTTGCCTGGAGAATCCCATGGACAGAGGAGCTCCTGGGCTACAGTCCCTGGGGTCACAAAGAGTCAGACACGACTGAAGCAGTTTAGCACACACTCAGGTTTTAGTTCAGTCACTCAGTTGTGTCCAACTCTTGGCCACTCCGTGGACTGCAGCACTCCAGGCTTTGCTGTAAGTCACTGTCTCCTGGAGTTTGCTCAAACTCATGTCCATCGAATCAGTGATGCCATAGAGCCATCTCATTCCTGCGGCATCCACCAGAGAGGTGGCTGGGGCTCGGCAAAAGCGCATTGTCCCACTGCGTGGATGTGAACCTGCCCTCACCACTGGCCTCACCCGCGCGACCATCACTGTCTCCTCCCCTGCAAATCGGGAGGTGGCAGCACCTGCTTGGTAAGGGGCACACACAGCATCTGGTTATACAATCAATGCACCATCCAGCTCAGTGTTGTATTTACTAACAAGAGGGATAGCATTGAATAATCTGCTCCTTTTTTTCTCTTCTCCCTTCACTGTGCTCCAGACCACACTGTTTTACTCACCCTGTAAATCCCACACCCAGCACAAAGAAGACACTCAACAAATATCTGGCTGAAGAGGCAGGAACATACCCTGTCCTTAAGGAGATGAAGCCGAGAGAGACGGGGGCCTGATGATAACACTGTGTGATGAGTTGACCCCAGGAGGACCTGCGTGGCTTGTGGGCTGGGGTGGGGGGGCATGGGCAGACCCCTCATGAGCTCCTGGGGATGGGGAAAGTGGCAGGAAGGAGGGGATGCTGTTCCTTGTGGGGTGCCCACAGATTGTACCTCACTCCTCTCTGATGAGCACTTAGGCCATTTCCAAACACTTGTCACTGTTCTGGAGGAAACAGTCACTGCCCGGCTCCTACTCAATCCGTTTCGTAGAATACGTTTCTCATTGGAGTAAGCATCTGCTTTACTCATTCCATGCTCCATTCACCCACCCATCCAGCCAGCCATCTGTTCATCCACCCGTCCATCCATCCACTCATCAACTGATCTGATCATCTTGGACCCTAGAGAAGACAGACGCCTCCTCCACTCCTCCCAGAAGGACACCTAGCGTGAGTGACAGGAGCCTCGTGGGCACAGCGGGGGAGACACAGAAGGGACATACATGCAGACCCTCCTCCCTCTGAACGGTGAAGCACCCACCTGGTCCTAACGCCTCCTTGCTGGTGTGTCCAGGTCGGCCCTTTTCCTTCTTGCCAAACCAACGACCGATGGAGGACTTGATGCCCTTCTTCTTTGGGCTTTTCTGGCTGGCTGTTGCTGTTGCTGGGGTTGCCCCTGGGACCGTCCTGAGAGCCTGTCACGCTTCGGGGAGAGAAAATGACCTTTAACTGGTCACCCTTGTGCAAACACACACCCCTCCATAAGACCTACTGATAGAACCGGCCACCCAGCAACACCCACGCCTCAACCTCGCAGCAGACAGTGGAGACTCCTTCACCACCCACACTCCAACACGAGCAATGCAGGCTTCCGGACACAATCAATGGCCCAGGAAGCTGAGATTCTCTGACTAGAGCCCTCCCCAAGGAGGGAGGTCTTCACTCCAGACGAGCTGGTGCAGAGGGCGCCTTGACCCTCCCTCAGGGTTTCTGCTGGGCAGGTGATGACGCTCCCAGAGAAGGCGAGCTCCCCAGTTCTGGGCAGTTCCCCCCGCCTCCTGCAGGGTGACCGTCCTTGGCCGTGGCAGGAGAGCGATGGTCACTGTGCAGGGCTGCTGGGCAGGTGACCACATGTGCCCTCCATCGAGGGCTGCCTGGCTCACGACGGGAGCTCAGCAGGTGGGGGTCTGAATGAGAACAGTGTCAGTCACAGGAGGGGACAGACAGTTTTCCTGAGAGGAGACCCCTGAGGAAAAGGGAGGGACCCTCAAGAGCAAAGCCGAGAGGCATGGAGCCGTAACCATCAGGAACGCGCCCCAGGCCTGGCAGACCTCTAGCAAGAGCAGGAAGAGACCTCCCACAGGAAGTCAACACGTAGAGACAGATGTTTTCTAAAATCACTGAGGTCACTGAGCTCTTCTACCCCAGCACCTGAAGTTCACCACTAAACACAGGCACCGAATCCAGTGGGATTCCTTTACAACCATCCTTTGCAACTCTTTCAAGACAAGAGGCACAGGGCTCCTGAAACTGACCACGAGGCGAGCAGGCCCCTTACTTTGTGGGCATCCCGTGATGTCCTCGTCGCTGGCTGTGCGCAGTGAGCCCGTGAGCCTGTCCAGACGAAAGGACCGCAGCGAGGTGGAGCTCGAGGTTTCACATTTGATGGTGTCATCTTCTACCTCTTCCTGTAAGGCTGGCAGCTGAGGGAGTGAGGTAAGTGTAAAATTGGCTAACAATAGACTGTGTCGAAAAAGGCAATCACACAGGCTTTACATTATAACCAGAAACTTACTTGAAAATATATTAGCTATGCTATCCGCCAAGTATAAAAAATGCCTTGTTCTAGCTTAATGTTATCTTAAAGGACTGTTTGTTCAAGAGAAGCGGGGCCGTGGAGCAGCGAGAGCACCCCACTGAGTGCAGAGACCCCAGACGGGAGCCTCCCTGAAGCCGGGCTCTGCACTCCCTGAAATCCAGTGACCAGATGGCCCTGCCAGGTAGGACAGCAGAGCCACGCCAGCACCGTGAACCCTGCATGGCATCGAACTGCCCTGATGAAAGGACTGTGCTCATCGCCAGATGCTGCTCGGAGGCACCACTAGCAAGAGTAAGAAACCTCTCCAGCAAAGCCATCCAGACCTTTCTATTTGAAGGAGAAAAGGAAACAGCTTGTACCACCACCCAAGATCATTTGTAGTGATGATGCAGGTTACTGAACCCATGACAACAAGTGAAACACAGAAAAGGTACCTAAGCCCTCCATGCGAACACCATGTGTCTGGCTTGTATTTCTCAGTAACATACAGACCGGGGGCTACACACTGAAGTGCTTATACCAAGTTTGAGTGTCATTTGCTCCCTGGGGTTTTACATAAAGCTCTCCTAGGTCTTCACTAAGAAATAATCTTGTATCAACCTAGAGGGGTGGGCTGGGGAGGGAGATGGGAGGGAGGTTCGAAAGGGAAGGGATGTATGTGTACCTATGGATGGTTCATGTTGAGGTTTGACAGAAAAGAACAAAATTCTGTAAAGCAATTTTCCTTCCATTAAAAAATAAACTAAAAAAAAGAAAAAGATGATCTCGCCTGGACTCCCAGCTCTTCCGCTAGTGCTGGGTCTGAAGATAGGAAAGACACTGGTGGCAACAGTGTGGGGAACAGATGAACCCCTCGGGGTCCAGACAGGTCTCACTTATACATTTGGGTGTGTGGTTAAGCAGGGGAGGTTTGAGGAAACATGCATGGAAAGTATTTTTATATACAATGAGTGTGTTGTTTTAACCAACTAACCAGTCCTTTTTTTAATGGGATTCTGTAAAGAATACTGGTCCCCTGCAGCCCCACAGGAGCTTGGTGACAACAAAGTGACTTAGTGCAAAATACAGCTGAACTCATTCAACAGCAGCTGGATAAACTGGGCACCCTCCCCTGACCTCTACCAAGAAACTCAGACAACAGAAGGCTACAAAGGCTAGAAATTATCCACATGGAACTGAACGGGGATCAATCTCAAATTCAAGTGAAAATAAGCACTTATAAAAATCAGAAAACAACAAAGAACAGAGCAGGGAAGTGACACACCTGGGTTGACTATGGACTCAGTGGAGACAAACAGCTGTCTTAGAGTCAGGGACCACGGCCAGCCCCTTCCCCCGGGCCTCCTCCTAAGGAAGGCTCTGGGTCCGCAGCCTGGCCGCCCTCCCCCAGGATGGGAGCCGCCCCACTGGTGCCCTCATGACTAGGATGGGCCAGTGCCGTGTCTTCACTTACCAGGAGGGCAAAGCAGGCCACAGAGCGGGCGAGCGGCACACCCAGGGCACCAACCCCAGGGTGATGGCGCTGCTCTGCTGGTGCCCAGCCAGAAGGGCTCCCGGGCACTGAGCTGCCTGAACTGGAGCACGGCTGCCCGAGTCCTGCAGGAAGGCCCCAGGAGTGCTCCATCAGCGGGCTGGGAGTGGGAGAGGGACAAGGAAGGCCAGCCCTCGGGACACTGGACTCCAACAACAGGGGCTCAACCAAGTGACCAAACGGGAGAGGCAGGGAGCTCCCTCCTGATGCTCCCTCCATCAGGGATGCCGTGATGGACACGAGAACCTCTGGAGCAAAGCGGGGTGGACGGCACCACAGGAAGTTTCCTGGCTCTGATCTGACCAGTCCGAACCACACTGCTGGTTGTGGGAGCCTGGGCACGGTGCTCGGCCTCTCTAAGCCTCAGTGTCCCTGTCTGCTGAATAGGGATAACAGCAGCCTGGACGTCACCTGGCACCCAGTGGTGGGTGAGTTTCATTACATCCATTAAAATGTCAGTTATTCACCAGTACACAACCACACAGTGTTCATTCATGTAAAATGATAAGGACTCTCTAATACTTCACAGAGAAACAGAGGCATGCCTAAATTTCTAAGTAGTTTCCCTTTCGACAATGCTTCCTTAAATCACTAGGCTGATAGATGCATGCAAAGAAATGAAGAGAAACCAGATTTCTTGTGACTTTGAAGCTAAAAATTCAAGAATCAGTATAGACAAACACAGTATAGCAAAAATGATGGTAAACATATAAGTGAGATGAACATTTAGAGAACATGTAACTGGAAACAGAACATTTCTTTTTGACCTAGGAATTAAATAAGCTATTCAAGATTTACTAGAGAAACACTATAAATTATTACTCAGGAAGATACAATTCTATTACAACATCATGATGTATTAAAGCACAGCATTCTGTACAATAAAGGCCCTTAACAGTTGTCTATTCTCAGCCAAACTTCTCTATAAGTTAGTTCTCTTCATAGAAAACATGTTATACTTTAAAATAGTAATTTAACTGATGAGGAAGTTACCATAATACCTATTTGAACACTGAACAAATCGAACCATCTATTGGACATTAACACAAAATTCTTACCTAGAATTTGATTTAAAAGTTCTCAAAATAAATGTATTAAAGCAGGTTCCCTGTGAAAATATGTACGAAAGAAAGCTAGCATAATAGCAGGTGCAGTCTTTATATTTTGTTAACCATAGAAGATGCTTTTTAAAGAGTCTAGTAGAGACATTAACTGTGCAAAAGCTGATGAGATTTATAGTCTTAAAAACAAGCACCAACACAGAAAGGATATTGTGTCAAAAGTCCATTAATTCTACACTGAAGAAGATCATTTCTTTAGGTAAGGATAATCTCATTTATGAATGACACATGATATGCAGTTTAGGATCCATCTACATTACGCTTGTAACTGCATAGTGATATGCTAATTCAAACTTACTGCTATGGGGGAAAAACACCATTTGATGAGACATGAAGACAAAGCACAAACCCGACTAAGGGGACACCTGCTGTGGACCACAGCACTGCTATGACCAGAGCAGGTGGGAGGACGGGGAAGGGGAGATGGATGGGTCAGCTGCAGCCTCGGGGCGAGGCGGGGCAGTGGTGGGAAGCTGGGGTCTGGATTGACAACCACTGAGCAGACCACAGGATGAGCCAGGAAATCAAAACCAATGATGAAAGCAGGACACACCGTCAGAGAACGCCAACAGCAGGACAAAATAGACAGAACTGTTCTTTTACAAATACTCGGAAAGAAATCAATCCGTGGAACTACAGAGAAATCGTCACAGAATTTTAAATATCAACTAATTAGCCAACGATAGCAAATTATAACAAATGTCTCCATAGACCACAAAATGGACTAGTTACCACTTTACATGCCGCTAAATGATTCACAGTTAATTTAATTATATGCCGACTAACAATGCAGCTAACATGAAACGGGTGGGAACCAAAGAAAAGTGAAAATACAAGCGCAGTTACAAAGCAGAGTGTTGTAAACATGAGTTCATGGGGAAAACAGCAATGCAATCGCAAAACCTAAGCTAAACATGGAGGAAAGCTGGAACATGCGCTTTAGAGCCGCTCACTCTCTCACCAAAAGCCCTAGGTCGTCCCGTTTTCAGACTCGGAAGAGTGAGGAAGCCAGACTTCTTCACTGGGGCCCTGGGGCTCCGGGCTTTTAACCTGGTTTTCACACGCAGAGCTGGCCTGAGCGCGCGGCCAGGCCCATCAGCGAGCAGACCAGTTGAGATTCCTAAGCCAGGGGTCCAAATATCAAGACTCATTTGTCGCTGTGTGATTATGGAATGATTTCGCTCAGTCGTGTCCGACTCTTTGCGGCCCCCATGGACAGTGGCCTACCAGGCTTCGGCGGTCCATGGGATTTTCCAGGCAAGAATACTGGAGTGGGCTGCCATTTCCTTCTCCAGGGGATCTTCCCAACCCAGGGATCGAACCCCGGGTCTCCTGCATTGCACACAGACGCTTTACCGTCTGAGGCACTAGGGAAGCCCGATTCAAGACTAGGCAGTTAAAGAAAAAAAAAAAAAAAAGTTGTAAAATAAAGAAAAAAAAATAAAAAACATAAAAATCTTAGACCTCTGAGCGTAGCAAATGTACCCTGATTTTCTTCTGGGTAAAAAGAGAAAAAAAACAAACAAACAAAAGAAAACCAGTGTGCTCGGGGAGGGACGTGGCAGGGAGGAGGCAGACACATACCAGAGTCATGAAGCCCAGCTTGTCTTCTTCTCGCTCAGGGCTGTGCTGCCTCCTTTCGGGCATGGAGCGCCCTCTGCTGGGCGGGAAGGAGCCGGCATGCGAGGAGGCGGGATCCAGGTTGAGGGAGTTGGAGGAGTTAAAGCGCCGAAGGTTGCTGAAGCTCCCACTGCCCACCCTGCTCTCAATCCCCTCCGCCCGCTGATCGTGTTCTCCTTGTCTTTTTGGATCAACCTAAAACAGAATAAAATCATCACCTGCCTTTGTCAACAGAGGAACATGTCTGGACAGCAAATGTGGGCTTGCATTCTGTGTCACGATTAGCAAATTCCAGGAAGAGTTGCTCAATTAACGTCTCAGCAAAAAGGTTCAGCTTTCCCTCTTTGGAATATTCTCAAACTTAGAATCACTTATCATTGAGTCTTACAAAGTGGCCCCTCATCATTCACGTTTGATTTGACTTATTTACTCTAACATTCTGATGGGGCCTGGGTGGTGACTCTCCCTGTGAGGAGATACCTGAAGCTGACAACCTTTACCTTCCCTGCTCTCAGGGCAGGGATGCACGTCAGTGCCTCAGAGCTTTTCCGCTGGGAATCCGGAACTCCGTATAACCAAAACAGCCATTCACGAGCAAGCTGGAGTTTCTAAACACAAGTCTCCAGACCAGATGAAGTGCTGAGTTGCACGTTTCATTTTGTTTTAAGCTTGTGTATGTGCAAACGCATCACTTGATGAAGTTCTCCACCAGCTTTGTGTGAGTTTCTGGATTCAGGTCAATGTGCTGCATTGACCTAGAATTCACAGTTACTGCTCTTCTCCCCTAATGTGTCATGGATGATTTTATATACAGATTAAATGCATGATTATGCAAATAAAATGATTTTCCAATTAAAATACAAGATCCTTACAGGTAGTAAACACTCCAGTTTCACTTCTACTTATACAACTTGAAAGTTTTTCACTGTTGACAAGTTGATGGACAGAATTTACCATTTACATCAAGTCAACTTGTTGCATAAGGAAAAATCATTTTTACCTGACAACTTGCTGTAAAAATAAAAATGTTAATACAGAAGTGTTCCAAATTTCCTATGTGGATGAGGAAAGACGATCTTTCTGAGCTTGTCTGTGTCAAACACGGCCCGCAAAGCAGTCTGTCTCAGCGTCAAAAGTACAGGCGGCACCATCTGCGTTTGCTGGTTGTGCCATTCACCCCTGTCTTTTCCCCGAGCCCCCCGCACTCGACCCGCAGGAACGGGCACCTCGCCAGGGGTGACGGGGATGAGAACAATCTGAGCAGCAGCTCTACCAGGTCCTGTGCAGGGTCACCGGGCTGCGGCCACTCTGAACGTGGATTCGGGACAGGAGGCACAGCTGCGGGGGTGTGGCACCCAGCAGGCCTCGGGGCCCCAGCCACCCGGCTGCACCCAGACCCAGGGCCCCTGCTCACCACGAGGCGGGCCTTTGGGTTCTATCCTGTTTTGTAAACTGTTCTAACTGCCAAGACTGGGTCTAAAGAAAACATTTTAAATATACTGATGAGATGAGAAAAACTCAAACACATGTCCTTGGATCACTGTCTTACAACAAGTCAATCTTCACAATGTATTAAGTTAAAAAGGAAAATGCAGATCTGAGTGGGAATTTGCCAAGCCCAGAACCCCAGCTTTTCTGTTCCAGGTGGCTTTTCACCAGAAGGTAGAAGGCTCCGAGGGACACACGAGGGCGAACCCTCAGTGCTGGAGGGTGCACAGGCCACAGGGGACACTGCCTCGGCACCTCACCCACCTTGGGGCCCAGAGCTGAGGGGGGACACCCCACAACGCCCCCCCACAGAGTGCTGACACCACACTGTGGACAGAATGCCCTGGCTGACTGAGCTCTATAATCAAGGGCAATCTCAGAACTGAAAATTCCTGAAGCAGACCTGAAGTCAGTTTTCTAACTATGGAACACTCAGACTTCTCTAAGCAGGAGACAGCTGCTCAGAGAAGCCGAGTCTCAGGGGAGCTGGGCTCAGGCGCACCCACCAGCTTTCTTCGTTGATCCTGTCCAGCTGCTTCTGAATCCTCCCGGCCGGAGTCTTGGCATCGGCCTGGCCGCGGGGCGACAGCAGAGTGGGCATGCTGAAGAGGGTGACCCGGTCACCCTCGCCGTCTGACACACCCTTGTCACTCTTGAACAGCTGGCCCACGTTGGCCAGCACGCTGGCTTGCTGCCCGCGTTCCCGGTCCTGATCTTTCAGGGGCTGCACCTGGGCACGAGAGGACCACGTCTCGTCAGCAACATTCTGGGCACCTCAAGTCTATCAGGAACTGAACACAATTTTACATGGAAGCCCTGACTTTGGACAAATGGCCCTGCTATGAGACACTGCCATCTCTTAAGCGAGCAGTACTGAAGAAACGGGCAGGAGGAGAATCCAGTTCCTAGATGGCCTGGTGACATTCAGGTCTCACGTGGACGGAAGGCAATCCTATGAGGTTATTCACAAGGGTGGGCTGATGGAGTCAGAGACAGAAACCGAAAATTACAAAAATATATCCTTGCTTCCATCAGCCAGGCTGAAGGAAAATTAGAAAATAAAACCCTTCAGCTCCCCAGCCGCTGGGTCCACCCCACCGGTCATCACTGGTACTAGTTCGCCGAGGAGTGCCGTCCTCGCGGTTCCCAGCCCTCCGTTTTCCAGGCTGGTCTGAAAACGCACAGACAGGAGTGAGCAGGGGCAGCCAGGGGATGGGAGGGCCAGCTCCCGTGGCTCTCCTCTCAGGGCACAGGCCCTCGGGCTGCTCTGGGCATGGCCGCTCACACCGCAAGGTCGCCTCTGTCATCTGAGACGCATGCAAGAGTGCCTGCTGGGCCCCGTGCCGCCCTCCCGCTCTCACACCTCACACCCTTCTCTCCACAAAT
>NW_017192385.1:0-48136 GCF_001704415.2 Capra hircus
ACGTTGAATGAATGGCAGTTATTACATAGGTGATTTTGACCCGAATGATCAAACTTCCATCACATAATTTTCTTTCCAGCCTATATTAGAGAATATGCAACTCCAAACAATAATCAAATCCATATCAGCACTGATGCTTCCAAGCAAGTAAAACAAGCATTTTCCCTATTTGAGCACATTTAATGTGTTTGGGTTATCTTCTCCACATGGATGAAAGTACAAGTTCATCTGTCTCAAGGACCAGCTTCCCTCTCAGGTTGTTGTGTGTGTGTTTTTGTTTTTTTTTTTTTTTCCCAAACCACCCCTAATTAATACCACTGACAGTAAAATTGAGCCCACCTTAGTTTGCCAAGTTACACTAAACATAACCTATTTAAACTGCCCATTTACAGAGCAAGTTCTGGTGCTCCCATCCCGAAAAAGAGACAGTCCAGGGACATCGTAGCATCTCGCTTCAATGGGTATCACCCTTATTTCTCAGAAACACTCTGGACAGCTTTTGATGAAAACACATAGTGTGAGTGTTCACTTGCCCTGGCTCAAGTGCACAGGGCCCCTTCCATTCCCTATGTTGAGATTCCGTATGGTTTTCAGATATCCCCAAATAATGGTAAATAAATGGCATCCCACTCCAGTATTCTTGCCTGGAAAATCCCATGGGTGGAGGAGCCTGTAGCTGCAGTCCATGGGGATGCTGAAGGTCGGACACGACTAAGTGACTTCACTTACCCTTTTCACTTTCATGCATTGGAAAGGAAATGCCAACCTTGTGTTCTTCCCTGGAGAATCCCAGGGACGGGGAGCTGGTGGGCTGCATCTACGGGGTTGCCACAGAATCAGACACAACTGAGGTGACTTAGCAGTATAGTATATGGTTTAGATAATTACCTCTGAGAACCATGGTATTCTGGCCACTTTCATTAGCCCTCATGGGACTGAAAATGACCTCCACCAAGGAACTAGACGTTTCCAAGACCCAATGCTGCCTTAATCAGGTAACTTAGACATGCTTGCTCTCAGCTGGAACCTCCTCTTCCACACCTCCCCCATTTAAATGTATGATTTGTTTATTCCTTAGAGTTAGCACCACCTTCCGTATATGGTATCTGCTGCTAGACTCAAAATTCCATGGGCAGTGGCTTGGTCTCCATTTTCTTACCAACCCAGTACTATAAGAAAGCCTTCTAAACAGAAGATGGTCAATCTAATTTGGCAGAAAACAGAAAATAATGGAGCAAAGACTCTGTTTTATTATGATTTAAGTGTCATACAGTTTGAATAAGCTACACAAATCTAAGTCCATGTAATTAGCTTTTACAAGGAAAGAGGACAGATAAGACAAATGAAGAAGAAACCTGCGTTTACTATGAATGCTTTCTGATACCAAATATTTATATCTAGGATTCTCACACATTTCCAAGTAAAATCCTATTCCAATGCTAGTATTACCTCATTCTGGACCATAAGGAAAATACTGAAGTCTTTTCCAGCTTGTTTACAAAAAACGAACTCCTAGTCATAAACCTAATAACAGTAAACATGACTCCATTGACATTAATAAACCTAGATTCTGAAGCAAAATAAACCTTATGAAGAGCAGTAACATTTAAAATTATAAAACACCGCTACCTACCTACCGAAATCATCTATTTTTGGACTAGATGGCATTCATATGGATAAAAGGAAAACATGCATATTTTGTTAAAACTGCACCTAAAACTCCCATACTACTTAAAACTGTGAAGAAGCATATGGGTTTTGTTCCCCCCACCCCCTACTACCCTGCACTATTTTGGAGTATGGACTGTTCTCTTCCAACTCAAAGGGAACAAAATGCCCTGACCCCTCCCTAGATGTGGGAGGAGCTGTAGGACTTGGCCCTGGAAGGGGCACTGGCCTCAGCCATGGCTGGAGAAATGGGAATGCCTCTCAGCCCTGCTCTAACCGCCTGATCTCTCAGAGCCTCGTCATAGAGGTCTGGGAAGGAACTCGGGACCGTATCCTGGATCTTGGCCAGAACTTCCAACACCTTCATCTTATTGGTCTCAGCATAAGATCTCGGGCCCCACAGGAACTCGTAGATTGGAGGATCGCTATTGGGCACCTGGCGGTAGTTGAGGTACCCCTTCTGCACCAGATCTTTGGTGATGAGCTTTCTGGGCTCCCCAAAGATGGAGTGCTTCCTCCCAGCATAGATCCCCAACACATTGAGGAAATCCCAGATCTCCTCCTCGGTGGCGCGGTTACCCTTCATAAAGATGATGCCCAGGAGCGCCATGAGGAGACCAGACTTGGGCAGCTCCTCCTCATCACTTGAACCTTCCTCAACCCCGAGAGTGAACTTGTTGACGAGGGCGTAGATGTTCCTGCTGCAGTCGACTTCCTTCAGCTCCAGGCCAAACACCAGCTCCACGCGCTCAGAGGCTCTGCTCAGGATCTCCGGGAAGTGCTGCTTGTACTTCCTTCCGATGACATTCAGCATGGCATTCTTTGTGATGGGCTCCTTCTTGGTGTACCTCTCCAGCAGGAAATCCATCACCATGCTGGCCTTCCTCATGAGAGGATCTTTGCGAATGCTCCGAGCGAGCAGGGCTGCTCGGGCGGCATCTGCACTTTCCTCCTGGGGCCCTGGGCACCTTGATCAGATCCTGCACAGGAAGCCTCTGCACCAGGAGAGCTAGGGGCCATGGCTCCCTGAAGCTCCTGGCGATTGCCAGCAGCAGGGGAGCTCGGGGGAGAACCCTGAGGGACAGAAGAGGGGGAGGAGGGGCACTCCTCTCCTGGGGCTGCAGCAGCACTGGCCTGGGCCTCCTGAGTATCCCCCTGGACCTGGTGATGTTTCCCGTGGCATGATGCTTGTTTTTGTGCTTCCGAGGCATGATGACACAGGTCAAGGACCGCAGGCGGGCGTGCAGTTAGGAAGGCAGGCAACGAGGGCGCCTGGAGGAAGGACAAAGAAATGTTGAGAACCTTCACCAGGGAGAGTCGTCCCCGGCTTAAACCAAGTCCGCTTTGCAAGGCCACTGCTCTAGGACCCACAAGTCTCCTGTTCTCCTAGTCAGCCTGTCCCCTGAGACCCCTGAGGAGGAAGTGAGAGTGAGCCCTGGGGCGCAGCCAGACAGCCCTGCCTGGGCGTTAGACGGGGGCCTGTGGGGGCTGGCAGGGGAGGCATGTCCCTTTCAGTTCACATTCAGAGTTAGGATGAAAAACGGGGAATGACTCCCTAGCACCCGCCCTGATCCCTCTTCTGCTCTGAAGCTGATGCTGCCACCTTCCCTGTGACTCTGGAGAAGGAGAGGAGGGAGCGCTCAGCCTCCCACTGAAGGGTCCCAGGACCCGCCCTTCTGTAAGCAAGCTCTAACCTCCCCACTCAAACCGCAGCCTCCCATCCCCGTGTTTGGCCAGGAGGAAGCGCTGACCACAGGGGAGGGTCCTGACTGGCCCTTGTGTCGGGGAGGATGGTCCTCACCCTGGCTCCTCCTGAGCCCTGACATCCTCCCTGTACTGACCAGCTACCAACCCCTCGGACCGAGGGGTTATTCACTGTCCCACATACGAGATAGCAATGAGGGTGCCCCTCAGCCGTTAGAGCTGCCCGGATACTACCCGGATGCCTCAAAGCCAAGTCGTGGGGTGGGGGTTTCACGTGGCCACTATTCTGGGGTGTGAGACCCTCAGTCCACCCCGAGGGTCCCTCCTTTTAGCTACAGGGCTCAGGGCTTTCCCTCTACTGAGCAGAATTGGAGTCCACCAGCCCGGGACCGAAGCCGTCCTCTCGGAGACCACATGGGTGACGTGGCTGGACTTGGGCTTAAGATGCAGGGCCCGAATCTTCGAGGGGATAACAGGGGCAGGGTGGCCGGGGGTTGTCCGGCCCCCCCTTTTCAGAGGGAAAGGCTTGGTCGTGCCGGACATGTGTCCCCACACTTGTAACACAGGTCACCTCACATTTGGACACCTTATGAGACCTGGGAGTCCTCCGTCTGGGCACCCTACACGGCACTTCTCTAAGACGACAGCAGCTCTCCAAGATGGCTTCGCAGCCACAGCGTGTGTGCGTGATCGTCACTTCCTGTCATGTGCTTCTGTGTTCCAGGCGGACGGCAGAGGCGGGGCCAGGGTGGGCGGGGTTCCGGGGGACCTTCCCGGAGGACTGGCACGTGCAGTTTTCCTTGAATCACAGCAGATCCTGAGACCTTCCCTGTACTGAGTGGAGTCTACGGGCCTCCCTCTCAGGCTCTAGCTTCCGTCAGCACCCCAGCAGGAATTGTTTCTGGCCTGGCCGAACTGGCTTCCTGGAGCTCCTGAGAATGACAGTGAGGGCACTTTCGGGCCCTGTCTTCGAGGATGAGTGATGCTCCGTCCAATCTCCGTGTCTTCCCTTGTCCCCTGTAGGTGGTGGGCTACGTGGCATCTGCTGACCTGAGGCCAAGGCCTCACATCGAAGACATCACGTCCCGAGACTCCTGGTGAGAAGTGCAAGTACATCTCCTCTGGACACTTCTGCCTGAGGCTTCCAGGAAATGGCTGCTGCCGGTAAGATGAGCTGAGAGGGAAGGATGGGAGACTGCCTTCTGTGGTGTGGAACCCCTCACATCTCACTCAGGATCTTCATATTGACTGCAGGCAGGGCCTGGAAATCCTTCCCTTTCTGGTATGAATCCACCTCTGTCCCCAACCATGCCCCACACAATCCCAGTAGAGAAGTGAAGGGGCTCCTTAGCCTGACAGTTCTCGCCGTGGGCTCTTAGTCGACTGCAGGGGCATTGCTCGAAAGTTCTGAGGTGAATTTCTGTCCTTTGGTACAACTTTTGTGGTACTACATTTTCTCTTTTAGTCCCTGTGTGATAGTCTTTTAAGGTGATCACTTAAAAGGGCCAATTTGTCATCCACTAGCAAAGTTTGTGCTGGTTGTTGCATGACCTCTGGCCCATACTGCCACATCCAACTCAAACTTCTGTTCCCCATGGTCTTGGCATGGGAGCTCTGAGATGCTACCTCAGATTCCTTCAGTGAGGCTGTAGCGATTTATGGCCCCAGGGCACAGTGGAAGAATCAAGGGCTGAACTTTAAAGCCTTTTCCAGCTGCTCCTGTTGTCTTCTTCCCTTGTAGGCTGGACACACCTTGTCAGTCTCCGAGTACTCCCTCACCTTGACACTCATACAGTCAAGTTCATTGGAGACTTACTTTGCCTTGGGGATTATGTAGTTTTCTGTTTTTGCTTCTATTAATAGTTGTCTTTATTCTTTGTATAAGTGTTCCATGGTTTATTCTGGGTACAGGAAACAGCAGCCCATGTTTGATTGTGGTCTCAGCTGGTCTGACTGGAGTAGATCTGTACAGGAGTTAAGGAACATCGACAGTCTTACAATATCTGCTCCTCAGGAATACACATAACATCCTATTCTGTTTCAGACTTTTTTCTCCTAAGGCTGTCAGGAAGGTCTTCTTTTTGCCTCTGTGTGGAATGTATACATTGTTCTGAGGTTTCTTTGTAGGTACTTTTTTTGTATGGTTGCTTTTATTTATGGTGTATTTTCTATTTCGTGACCTAAGTAATTGTTGATTCTTCCAGGCCAGACTCTTGATTTTGCTATGGTGATCTATTTTATATGAGATAGCTGAAGTTCTTTATATGTTTGAATATTTCCTGTGCGTGTTTCCTAAGAGTTTTAATTCGAGGATAAAATATTATGTTATCTTTTGGTTTTCATTGTTCTTATTCATTTGGCATTGTTGTATATAAGTCTGTACTGGCTATGTGTCCTTGTCCAGACTTTTTCTACATTTTAAATCAGTAGAGCATTTCTGAAAAATTTTAATTGGAGGATAACTGCTTTATAGTGTGTTAGTTTCTGTTGTACAACACTATGAGGCAGCCATAAGTATACATATATCCCCCTCCATGAGCATCCCTCACACCACCCCCATCTCAGTCCTCTAGGTTGTCACAGACAGCAGTCTGAGCTGCCTCTGTTCCAGAGCATCTCCCCACTAGCTATCTCTGGTACACATGGCCGTGCATATACGTCACAGCCTCTCTCAGTTTGTCCCTCTCTCTCCATCCCTTGCTGTGTACATTCTTTTCTCTGCATGTGTCTCTATTCCTACCCTGCAGATGGATTCATCAGTGACATTTTCTAGATTCCATATAAATGCGTTAATACGCAATCCTTTTTGCTCTCCTTCTGGCTTACTTCACTCCGTGTAACAGACTCTAGGTGTATTCACTTCACTACAACTGACTTAAATTTGTGACTTTTTATGGTTGAGTAAGAGTCCATTTATATAGCTACCACAACTTCTGTATCTATTCATCTGTCAGTGGAAGTTGAGGTGGTTGCTTCCATGTCCTAGCTATTGTAAATAGTGCTGCAATAAACAGTGCAGTCCATGAATGTTTTCACGCATGGCTTTCTCAGTGTGTATGCCCAGTAGTGAGATTGCTGAGTCATAGGGTAGTTTTATTTCTAGTTTTGAAAGGACTCTCCATACTGTTCTCCATAGTGGCTATATCAATTTACATTCCCCCTCAAAGTGCAAGAGGGTTCCCTTATCTCCATGCCACTTCAGCACTTATTGTTTCTAGATTTTTTTATGATAGCCTTTCTGGCAAGTATGAGGTGATGCATCATTGTAGCTTTGGTTTGCATTTTTTCATAATGAGTGGTGAACATCTTATCTTGTGAGCATCTGTAATTTTTTAAGGAACAGATTTAGGATTACAGAAAATTTAGCACGTAGAGTACAGAGTTCCTATAGAACCAGTCTCTTCCTCCACTTAGCATGTTCTGTTATTAATATCTTTGATTGGTTCAACTGATACAAGTTCATTTGTTAAAACTGAGCAACTCATATCAATACGGTGTTATTAACTTTTGTCCATTGCTTACAATATATTTTACTTTTGCTTGTTTGCAGTTCTGTGTTGTTGCTTTTGTTCAGTTGCTCAGTCATCTCTGACTGTGACCCCATGATCCGTAGCACACCAGGCTCCCTATGCTTCACCATCTCCTGGAGTTGGCTCAGACTCATGTCCATCCAATCAGTGATGCCATCCAAACATCTCATCCTCTGCTGCCTCCTTTTCTTTTTCCCTTCCATCTTTCCCAACATCAGGGTCTTTACCAATGAGTCAGCTCTTCCCATCAGGTGGCCAAAAGTTTGGAGCTTCAACTTCAGCATCAGATATTCCCATGAATATTAAAGGTTGATTCCCTTCAGGAATGACTGGTTTGATCTCCTTTCTGTCCAGGGGACTCTCAAGAGTCTTTTCCAGCACCACAATTCAACAGCATCACTTTTTCAGTGCTCCACCTTCTTTACGGTCCAGCGCTCACATCCACACATGACCCCTGGGAAAATCATAGCTTTCACTAGACACACCTCTTTTGTCAATGTGATGTCTCTGCTTTTTATTATGTGATCTATGTTTGTCATAGCTTTTCTTGCAAAGAAAAAGCATCTTTTAATTTCATGGCATCTTTTAATTTGGGGCTTCCCTCGTAGCTCAGTTGGTAAAAAATCTGCCTGCAGTGCAATAGATCTGGGGTCAATTCCTGGGTCAGGAAGATCGCCTGAAGAAGGAAATGGGAACCCAATTCAGTATTCATGCCTGGAGAATCCCAGGGACAGAGGAGATTGGGAGGCTACAGCCCATGGGGTCGCAAGAGTGGGACACGACTTAGTGACTAAACCACCACCACCACCGCCATGGCTGCTTTCACCATCCACAGTGATTTTGGAGAAGAAATTTAAATCTTCCATTGTTTCTACTTTTTCCCCATCTGTTTGCCATGAAGTGTTGGGACCAGATGCCATGATCTTAGTTGCTTGAATGTTTAGTTTAAGCCAGGTTTTTCATTCTCTTCTTTCACTCTCATCAAGAGTCTCTTTAGTTCGACTTCACTTTCTGCCATAAGGGTGGTATCATATGCATATCTGAAGGTATTGATATTTCTTCTGGCAATTTGATTCCAGCTTGGGTTCATCCATCCGGGAATGTCATGATGTACTGTGCATATAACTTAAATAATCAAGGTGACAATATGCAGCCTTGATGTACCTGTGTCCCAATTTTGAACCTGTCTTTTGTTCCTTGTCCACTTCTAACTGTTGCTTCTTGACCTGTATACCAGTTTCTCAGAAAGCAGGTAAGGTGGTCTGGTATTCCCATCATTTAAGAATTTTGCAGTTTCCTGTGATACACACAGGCAAAGACTTTTGCATAGTCAAACAAGTAGAAGTTTTCTGGAATAGTCTTGCTTTGTCTATGACCCAGTGGAGATTACCAATTTGATATCTGATTCCTCTGCCTTTTCTGAACCCAGCTTGTACATTTTGAAGTTCTCTTTTCAGATACTGTTGAAGCGTAGCTTGAAGGATTTTGAGCATTCCCTAGCTTGCATGTGAAATGAGCACAATTATATGATAGTTTGAACATTCGTTGGCATTGCACATCTTTGGGATTGGAATGAAACCTTACCTTTTCCAGTCCTGTATCCTCTGCTCAGTGGTCCAAATTTGCTGGCATATTGAGTGCAGTACGTTAACAACATCATCATTTAGGGTTTGAAATAGCTCAGCTGAAATTTCATCACCTCCACTAGCTTTGTTCTTAGGAATGCTTCATAAGGCCCCCTTCACTTCACACTCCTGGATGTCTGGCTCTATGTGAGTGATCACAACATCGCTGTTATCTGGGTCATAAAGACCTTTGTTGAACAGTTCTTCGGTATCTCCTTGCCACCTCTTCTTAAAATCTTTTCCTTCTGTTCTGTCCCTATAGTTTCTGTCCTTTATTGTGCCCATCTTTGCATGAAATGTTCCCTTGGTATCTCTAATTTTCTTGAAGAGAAGTCTAGTCTTTCCCACTCTATTTTCTCCCTCTATTTCTTTGCATTGTTCACTTGAAAATGCTTTCTTATTATTCCTTGCTGTTCTTTGGAAATCTGCATTCAGATTGGTATATCTTTCCTTTGCCCTTTGCTTCTCTTCTTTCTCAGGTATTTGTAAGGCCTCCTCAGACAACCATTTAGCCTTTTTCATAGCTTTTTCTTGTGGATGGTTTTGGTTACCACCTCCTATACCTTGTTCTGAACCTCCATCTTTAGTTTTTCAGGCAGTCTTTCTACCAGATCATATCCCTTGAAAGTATTCCTCACCTCCACTGTATAATCATAAGGAAATTGATTTAGGTCGTATCTAAATGGCCTAATGATTGTCTCTACTTTCTTCAGCTTAAGTCTGTCTTTTGCAGTAAGGAGCTTATGATCTGAGCCAGAGTGAGCTCTGGGTCTTGTTTATGCAGACTGTGTGAGCTTCTCCATCTTCAGCTGCAAGTTATTCCTTTACTTCCTACATTTCCATTCCAGTCCCCTATTATGAAAAGGACATTTTTGGGGGATGTTAGTTCTAGGCTGTGATGTACATCTTCATAGCACCACTGGACTCTAGCTTCTTTGGCATCAGTGTTTGAAGCATAGACTTGGATTACTGTGATACTGAATGCTTTGCCTTGGAAATGAACCGAGATCATTCTGTCCTTGTGGACACTGCACCCAGTACCTGCAGTTCACAGTCTTTTTTTGACTATGAGACTGCTCCATTTCTTCTCATGGATTTTTGCCCACAGATACAATGGTAATCTCAATTAAATCCACCCATTCCTGTCCATGTTAGTTGTATGATTTCTAAAATGTTGACGGTCACTCTTGCCATATCTTGCCTGACCAATTTCTATTGATTCATGGAGCTAACATTGAAGGTTCCTATGTAGTACTGTTCTTTACAGCATCAGCCTTTACTTTCACCACCAGACACATCTACAACTAAGTGTCGTTTTGACTTGGCCCAGTCTCTTAATTATTTCTGGAGCTATTTCTGGGCTCTTCCCCAATAGCATATTAGACACCTACTGACGTGGGTGGCTCAGGTGTCTCCCTCTGGTATGATCTCCTGGTATCATAACTTTTTGCCTTTTCATGATGTTCATGGGTTTCTCGAGGCAAGGATACTGAAGTGGTTTGCTATACTCCTCTCCAGTGGACCGCGTTTTGTTAGAATTCTCCACCATGACCCGTCCACCTTGGGTGGCCCTGCAAAGCCTGGCCCATAACTTTTGAGTTACACAAAGGTGTGATCCATGGGATCATTTAGGTTAGCTTTGTGTGACTGTGGTTTTCATTCTAGAGAATAGGGCATTGTAGGTCTTCTGTCTGCCCTCTGAAGAATGAGTTTAAGAGGCTTGTGGAAGCTTGTTGATGGGAGGAACTGGCTATGAGGAAACCTGGCTCTTGCTCTATTGGGTCGGGTAATGCTCAGTAAATAAATAAATAAAAATTCAGTTCAGTTCAGTTCAGTTCAGTCGCTCAGTCGTGTCTGACTCTTTGGGACCCCATGAATCGCAGCACGCCAGGCCTCCCTGTCCATCACCAACTCCCGGAGTTCACTCAGATTCACGTCCATTGAGTCAGTGATGCCATCCAGCCATCTCATCCTCTGTCGTCCCCTTCTCCTCCTGCCCCCAATCCCTCCCAACATCACAGTCTTTTCCAATGAGTCAACTCTTCGCATGAGGTGGCCAAAGTACTGGAGTTTCAGCTTTAGCATCACTCCTTCCAAAGAAATCCCAGGGCTGATCTCCTTCAGAATGGACTGGTTGGATCTCCTTGCAGTCCAAAGGACTCTCAAGGGTCTTCTCGAACACCACAGTTCAAAAGCATCAATTCTTTGGCGCTCAGCCTTCTTCACAGTCCAACTCTCACATCCATACATGACTACTGGAAAAACCATATCCTTGACTAGACGGACCTTAGTCAGCAAAGTATAAAAATTAGAAAAGCATAACGAAATATGTAATTATTTCAATATGAGTAAAATGATTAATGACATTCTAGCTGTTAGTTTGTTACTGAATAGCTCATTAAGAAGGATATTGAACACAGAAAGAAATATGTGAGATGTAGCTAATATGGAGGAGGATGAAATTCCCCTTGCCCTTCTGGTATTTTGTGGGTGGTCGAAGAATTAAATTGATGTGAGACAGATTAATAGGATAAAATAAAAGTACAATAACACATAGACATGACAGAGACCCAGGAAAACTGAATAACTCATCAACATGGCAAAGCCCAGAGCCAAAGAGAGCAGAAAATTTTAATGGTAGTTATTTCGAACTGAAAGGATAGGCAAGCAATTCACAAGGAGATGGAAAAAGGAATGTTGGTAAACGAATGTTTTCTGTGCCAGGCAGAGATTCCTGGCCACAGAGTGGACTCTCATCCCTAGGCCCTGCCAAGATTTTGACACCACACCTTGCCCATAATCTTTGCAGCTATCTCTGGTCATAGTTCTCTTCAGGGAACAGGACCTTTGTCTAAGTTCTTTCAGGCAGTTAGGCCAAAGGTCAAGTTCCTTACTGAATCTTTTGGCCTTGATTGTTTTCAGTTAGAATGACCTGTGTATCAAAAGAGACAGTTTGAGATGGCATGTTTTGCTCCCCCATACTAACTAGGAAAGTAAAAACAAATACAGTAAAGAAGAGAAATTTATAAAGTCATTAATCCTAGTTTCCTTTGTATGACATTTACATTTTGAAAGATACATGTTAAAATAAAAAAACACTGTGTTAAATAACAGCCTATGAAGGAAAATCTGATTTGCTTTGCATTGTTCTTTGGAAAATCAAGGAATGTTTAAATAAAGTACATTTACAGTCACTGTTTAGAGTCAATGGCAGCAAAGACAAAAGAATGTATTTGTCTTACTCTATTATTTTTTTAATATTTCTTGCAGTATGTTGCTTTACAATGTTGTGTTAGCTTCTATTCCATACTAAAAGTAATCAGATATACATATACATATACCCTCTCAATTTGGATTTCCCTCACATTGAGGACACCCCAGTGAATTAAGGAGAGTTCTCTATGCTATACAGTATATTCCCAACAGTTGTCTATTTTACACATAGTATCAGTAGTGTGTGTCAATCCCAATATTCTAATTTCTGACACCCTAACCCTTTCCCCCTTGGCACCATACGTTTGGTCTCTATATCACTGTCTTCATTTCTGCTTTGCAAATAGGGTCACCTATGCCATTCTTGTCGATCCCACACATATACATTAATATTCAATCTTTGTTTTTCTCTTTCTGACTTCCTTCTCTGTATAACACTCAATAGGTTCATCCACCTCTCTAACAATGACACAGTTTTGTTCATTTTTATGACTGAGAAATATTTCACTGGGTTACCCTGGTGGGTCAATCATAAATAATTAGCCTGCCAATGCAAGAACCGTGATTTCAAACTCTGGTTCTGGAAGGTAACTCAAAGAAGGAAGTGGCAACACACCCCAGTATTCTTACCTGGGAAATCCCACGGACAGAGCATTCTGGCGAGCTACAGTCCTTGGGGTTGCAAAAGAATCAGACACAACTTAGTGACGAGATAACAAGAACAATATTCCATCGCATGTACCTTCCACAGCTTCTTTATACTTGCATCGGTCGATGGACATCTACGTTGCTTCCATGTGCTGGTTGTTGTAAAGAGCCCTGCAGTGAACATTAGAGAGCTTGTCACTTTTTGAATTATGGGTCTGTGGTCTCTATGGCAGAGTTAATGCTGACCTGTAAGAAGGCTTACGCCAAGGGGGACCACTAGGACTGCTTCTGCCAGTGCCCCCATCCCTGTGGTGAGCCCCAGCTGACTCATGCCTCCACAGGACACTGTTGAACACTTGGAGGTAGGTCTAATTCAGTCTCCTGTGGAGTAAATGCTCCTTTTCTCTGGGTCTTGGTGCATGCGAGACTTTGTTTGTGCCCTCCAAGAGTGGTGTGTCTGTTTCCCCTACTTCTGTGGGAGTCCTGTAATCAAACCCCACTGCCCTTCAAGGTCAGATGACCAGGGAATTCCATGTCCCTTTGTCAGAACCGCAGGCTGGGTTCCTTGATGTGAGGTGCAGAACTTTCACAATCGTGGGAGAACTTCTTTGGTATTTTTGTTCTCCAGTTACCCACCCAGTGGGTATTGGATTTGAATTCATTGTGATTGTACCCCTCCTATTATCTTGTTGCGACTTCCACTTTTTCTTTGAACGTGGGGTATCATTTTCAGTGTTCCAGGGTCCTACGGTTGATAGTTGTCCAACAGCTAGTTGCAGTTATGGTGCAGGAGGAGGCAAACAGACATCCTGCTACACCGCCAGCTTGAAACAGAAGCCTCTGAAATAAAGTTTGGAGTAGTGAGATGACAGGAGAACTGAAGGACACTAGGTCTGCCTCAGGCTAAGAGGAGTGGAACAGTGTGGCCTCTCGACATATGCAGACCAAATGTCTATTTCCAGCTCTGTCACAAGTCTTGTGAACTTGAGAATATTACCAAATTCATAATCTGCAAAGTGAGTCTTCTAAACCCTATTTTGTAGAACTAGTGTAATATATGTGATATTTATAAAGCTCTTGCAATAATGGATTTCAAAGAATAACATTTATTCCTCTGATAATTATGACCACAGACCTTAGTATCAACTGTTGCTGTTTTTTTTTAACTTGCATGAGATATCAGAAATATGTGGCAGTTTCACAATGAACAGTGTTCTGCTTAGTAAAACTAAATAAAATTTCCCCATGTGTAAATTTATCATTTGAATGTAGAGGAATCTCTGCTCCCTGGATGATACTCAAAACTTCTAGAATTTGTGTCAAGGACGAAGATCTTCCCTTCCAGCTGCGTTTTCATCCATACTACCACCCCCCATCTTCATTAATTTCACCAGCACCAAAAGTGTAGCCTTCATTTGAAGTTCCCCAAATTATGCTTAAAATAGGCAGTAGGGCATCTCTGTAACATAGTGCCCTCTGAGCCCAGTGTGGAAAGTGCTGTTACAGTGGGTATAAGGTATCTCAGTTCAAGGAAATACCATCCTTCTTTCTGCCAAACACCCTGGAGGCAGTGGGGTTAAATCCCCAGTTTGTGCACTGTGTTTCCCTATACTGGGGCAGGAGCACAGAACCCATTGTATTCCTGTCCCAGGTGGAGATTCTCTCTGTTTTACCCACAGTCTCAGAGTAAAAATCAAGGGTAATCTTCCCTTCTGTTCTTCAGCTTCTCAACTTAATCCCCCTATTTCAGGGTCACCTTCCACCCTCAATTCACTCAGCCTCGTTTAGCCCACAAACCCACCTAACTTCAAATTACATCCTCAAGGGAACTGCAGTGTTCCAAAGCGCCCACATTCCTCACCTCAAAGCATTTACTTTTGACTACTCTCATCTGAAACCTCCTCTCGTTCTCATCCCTTGTTTCAACTTGTCACATGTTTAGGTCTCAAAGGGTACCTCACCGTCTGCTTGATATGGCGGCAACTTTTAGACACTTAACTTCTATGGACACTGGCTCAGGCTTCTTTTTATTATCATCCCCAGTTCTGCCATGGAGCATTCCAAGGAGTTGATACTCAATTAGTGGTTGAAAATATGAGTGACAATGATGGTGTTGTCTGCTTTATTACTATTTAATTTCTCCCACCATCTTGAATAAACTAAGGACATACTTTTACTAACAAGGAGTATTAAAAGAATTTAACAAAACTAAAAACTTAACAAAATTTGCTTTTTCTTTGCTTTTTTACTTGGCCTAAGTTACTTTGCCACAGAGTCTCTTGAAATTTGCATGAAAATCCTTCTTCCATTGCTGTGTTTTCTTGTTCTAGATCACACAGCAATGAAAAGTTTCTAAATTTGCATTATAAAATATAAAAACTTTAATTGGAACCTGATAAACAGTAATAAATATGTGATCCACATTTTCACCAGCAGAACGCTGATTTCCTGTTTTAGTCATAGCAAAGAAAAATAATTTATTGGAGAAATAGAGCAGTTTTAAGTATCTGTTTTATGAGGCAGAGCAAAATTACTCCCCTGAGAAGGATGAGAGCAGGCTGTCTGGAAACCAGAAGCAGTCGTGCCATGGGGTAGGGTCATGTGTGTCCTGTGTCATTTGACTGACAAGTTGATGGACAGCTTTAGGTTATATAACTTTTCTCCTAGTGTGCAGGCAGTTACCCATAAGTACGCAAGCAAAATCCATGGAGTGGGAGGGAAGGCAGAAACCAGAGTGCTATTTTTATAAATACGGCATCGTGAACCCTGGGTTACATTAGTCACCTTTTAGGTCTTGGTGCACCTGTGCCACGCCGTGCTGGCACTTTGTCTTGCTTGGTCCTGACATGGCTGGAAACCTAGTGGTGGTCATTGGGCAAAACAGGGAGCCTCTCTGGGTGTGCTCTGACCAACAGTGGTCAGGTGGGGAAGAGGAAGACAGAGCATCCCTGGCTGCTAACCTGGCTCAAGTAGTATACTCCCAATTAGATTGTGAACAGGGAACAGCCATCATTCCCATGGGAAATGGTTGGGAGTTTGCCATGTGATAGCTGTCTCAGAGCTGAGGGCTGATTCTGTATATAGTTGTCCTTTCTGCCTGAGACAGTGTCTGAGCAAGGATGATATAAGTGTTCTTCTGGGTTAATTCAAAAGTCATAGATGTCTAAAATTTTCTAGATATTTTTTGGGGTCATCTGACAATTTTCCTTAATCTTGTTTTATCCAACTGAGATCCTGCATGGGGAGGGGAACTTGGATTCTTATGGAAGTCTGGTGGGCCCTATGACTTCCTGAGGTGGTGAGAGTTTAAGGAGGTCTGGAGCCCCAGTTTAGAGGGCAAAACATTGGTGATGGCGGCCAGGAGCAGTGGTGTTCAATGCTGAGTATAGTGAAGAAGAGGTCTGTGATCCAAGAGGCTCCTTCTTTTGCCCAGAAAGAGTTCCTGTGAACAGGGCTCAGGGCTGGCTGATGGTTAATATCATCTGGAGAAGGGGAAGGGCTTTTCTAGGCAAATTAAGCATTGTCAAGCCAGACGAGTCTACCTGGCAAGTCTTTCAAAGTTCAGAGTTTTTCCTAAAGGCAAGGAAGATTTGGACATAAGGGACCTAGCTGGAATCCTACGGGCAAGTCTTCAGCGATGGACAGTCAGTTATCCATCTCAAAAGGAAATGGCGAATGCTCATTAGGGGCTTCAGGTGTCACTGAAGTCCCTTATGGCCTTTTCATGGCTGTGACATCCCTCACCTGTGAGCTTGCTGGGCAGAATGTGGCTCAGTTCTCGCCCCAGGGGCCATTGTGGCTTCCCTGAGCAGTTTTTTAAAGAAATTATTTATGTATTTAATTTTGGTTGTGCTGGCTCTTCATTGCTGCGTGTGTGTTCTCTAGTTTTGAGGAGCAGGGGCTACCCTTCATTGGGATGCACTGGCTTCTCATTGTGGTGGCTTCTCTTAGTGCGGAGCACCGGCTCTAGGACGAATGGGCTTCACTAGTTGCAGCAAGGAGTGGTAAAGTAGAAGAAGTGTTAGGAGATTGCTGTTGTAGTTCAGTCTCTAAGTCATGTCTGAGTCATTGTGGCCCCATGGAATGTAGCCCTCCAGGATCCCCTGTCCATGGGATTCTCTGGGCAGGAATACTGGAGTGGGTTGCCATTCCCTTCTCCAGGGGAACTTCCCAATCCAAGGATTGAACCCGGGTCTCCTGCCATTTCAGGTAGATTCTTTACCATCTGAGGCACTAGGGCAGCCATATTTCAGAAGGTAGCCAAAATTTTTTAGCTCAATTTCTTTTCTTTTCTTTCTTTATCCATTCTCTCCCTATCCTGTAGACACACTCAGCTTGAATTTTATAAACACAAAGTGGAGGCCTTCATGGCATCCACTGTCTGTATTTGCCCACCCAAAGGCAAAGATATTGGGAGTCTAGGTGCAGAGAAATGCAGAAGGAAGTGACTTTCATTCTAGCCCTATGAGCCAGTTTAACAGGCCATATTTTAAAATTTTTAAAGGGGTGGCATTGAGACCTCCTCTACCTGAAACCTATCACATCAGGTTTTGACTCAAATCCACATGACCAGGACTGCAAACCCCCAAAAATGCAGTTTGGGACTTGAACCATGGTCTTTTAATTAGAATCACTCACCTGGTACCTGGACTTAGGGCAGCTCAGGTTGTTTGTGTCTCAGTCCAGAAGGGAGAGGGAGTCCCTCAGCAAGAGGGAAAGTGTTAGGCAAGAAATAGATTTATTTATATAGGATGCATGTAAAAGATGCAAGGAGGCAGGTGACAGAGCTCTGCCAGGAAGATTGAGTGGAACATATTCTATAGTCAATGGAAAGTGGAGGACTAGGAAAGACTGCCTTCTTTGAGTAGAGGTCAGGTTTACATCACTCCCTCCCAATTCATTTGGAACAGGAGAGTGTCTGACCTTATGAGGTCAAACTTGGGTTATTGTAGAACTTCTTCAAATGGACAGAAGGGCCGTGACATTCCTCTTTTACCTAAAGGCCTGGGGAACATCTCATGGATTATTTATGGCTTTATATTTAAACAAACCTGCCTTCCTCCACTACATTCTGATACCTTTCTTGAACAATGTTAACTTACAATGGTCTACCAATGGTTCCTAGGTTTCTCTATCTCTATTCCCCTCCTAGACTTCTAGATCTACCTCTCTGTCTGTCTGTCTGTGCTCAGGCCCTCACTTATTTCTGACTCTTCGCAACCCCATGAACTGCAGCACTCTAGGCTCTCTGTCCATGGGATTCTCAGGGCAGGAATACTGGAATAGGTAGCCACTTCCTCCTCCAGGAGATGTTCCAGAACAGGGATCAAACCTTCATCTCCTGCATTGCAGGTGGATTCTTTTCCACAGAGTCACCTGGGACAGCTACCTGTATCCTATGCTATTCTATCCCTGTCGTATGGAGGCAGGCTCCCCCAGCCAAGAGCTGTCGTTTCTCTTGGTGGGAGCCTTCTAAATGAAAGGCTCCAGCTTGGACTATTGTCTGGAATTTAGTGAGCAGTTTTCTTCCCAACAAGTGGAAGGGGCAGTCATGCATGTGCAGAAACATCAAAGGTAAACTTTCCTAGCAAGGACTTGAGGGGAGGGGCACGCCACTTGGTTTGGGGCCTTCCTTCAGTTCCCTTTATCGTGGAGGATTGGAAGGACAAAGGCCCGGGGAGATCAGTCTACACAGAGTAGCTAACGCATGTCTGAAAGAATTGTCCTCCCTGCCACATCAAGGGTTACCTGAAGCTCCTCTGGTGAAATGACCAGGTGTCCTCTGGGAACTGCTGGGAGGTCTTGGAGCTCCTGTCTCTTTACCTGAGGACATGTGCTCAGAGTAAGGCCCACAACAGTCTGAGATCCAATAGAAGAAAGCGGAGGTTGCCTAACTTAGCACATCTACCTGTGGTCTCTCAGGACAGAAAGCTGGGACTGGAAATTGAGGCCTTCTGATGGCTGGATGCACCTGTCCTCAGTCAGGCTCCTAGGAAGACCTGTATTTCCTCCCTCTCTTCACTGTTACTGTCCTCTCTCCAGGTCCTCACTCTGACTTCCCATCTCCTAATGAGACCTGTCCTCTCATGCTACAGCCTTAAATTCCCTGATACCACCTCGGAGGATGTGAGGGCTGCCAACCTGTGGTCACTCATGGCTGACCCTAGGGGAGGGATTCTATAAAAGTGGTATAGTGTGAGTGGTTCCTTTAGTCCCCATGGTCCTCTACTTGACTCTTGGCATGACCTGGAGTTCCTCCTGAGGTTGACCCCTGAGTCCCAGCGCCTCACCTCCTGAGATGCTCTAAAAGGAAATGTGTGGGGTGCATCATGCCCACGTTCCCAAATTTGCCAGTGCGAGGTGTAGATGGGCAGGAATGGATTCTAGGTGCAGTCGCTTTATCCTCATTTGGAGTCACTAGTTTTCCACTCTGTACTGATGTGAGGCTTCTCCTAGTAGACCAAGGCTCTCACCTCCCTGAGATCACTCCAGCAGAAAGAGAAGCACTTCAGCCACAAAGCTTTTTCATGGGTCTCATAGGGCTGACATCAGGGGTGGGCCTCCACAGTCTCCCCTGTTCTGGGCTGAGTGGTCCTCTTGCCCCTCGTTCAGGGACCTCATCCTCACTCCTGACAGACCCAGAATGCAGCCTCTGCTCACCTGAGGCTGTGCTCCTCAGAACAAAGGCATTACTTTCTTCAAAGGTCTGGATTGGAAGACAGGATGAACCAGATGTGTGCAAAGCTATTGGGGCCTTCTGAGGAGGAGAACATTCTAGGGCTCCACTCTCTTCAGGAGTCAGTGGTCCCCCAGTTTTAGCTCAGGTTTCTTACCTTGACTTCTGGTAGCATATGGGAATCCACTGTCTCTGCTGGCTAAATCAGCTAGCCTGTGGCCAAGGCTTTCATGTTCTTCCGACAACAGACAGGGAGGTGAGAGTGCTACTCCCTGTCTACCCTTGCCTGTTCCTCTGTGCCGTACCCCTTGCTATGGGGGAATCCACTCATCAGCACCCAGTATGCTCACTGTAAATCCTGGACCTCAAGACCAAGGAGCTAAACTCCATGAGAACCGCTCCACCCTTGCCCTGCAGGAAAGGAAGGCGCACCTCAGACAGACTGCTCTCCCCATGACCACACAAGGCAAGAAGCAGGATATAGTTTGTGGGACCCCTAGTGTTCTAAAATCTTCCCCTTGATAACTACCAGAGGCTGGGACTCTTCCATCCATTGACCTGAGGACACAGCACTTAAGCTAAGGCTTTTATGTCCCTGAGAATCAGGAAGGATAAATGAGGGCATATTGATCTTTTCAGGGTATCTGACATTGCATGTGTTCATGACCACCTTGTCCCTGAGTAGTTTTGTCTTCTTTCACACCATTCATTCATCAGCATTTTTTAAACTTTATTCCAAAACAGTTCTTTGGGACAGAGCCCCAAGTATCCAATGAGACACATTTTTTGGAGTGTTTAGAGGAAAAATGAATGAAAAGACATGATGTCTAGCTTAGGCTGGGAGAAGTGGCGCATTGTGGGCTCTGCACTAATCCAGATCAGGGGACTAGTCCCAGGAAGGTCACTTCATCAGTTTGTGAACTTGAGAAATTGGCAAGTTATCCATCCACAAATGGAGTCTGCTAAATCCGATCCTGCATGAATGCTGGAATGCATGTACTACATATAAAGCAGTGGCATACTGATGAAGAAGTATTGGTTTGTAATAAGTGGAAGGTAAGATTACTGTGAACCCCTCAAATACCACTTTCCCATCTGAGTTTATTTTTAATCCATGAGAGAGCAGAGTATATGCAATGAATTAGGACAAAAGAAACAAATATTCTTAAATGAGCTAAATGAGTCAGTATTTTTTCTTTTTACTAAAAGAATGTTTAAAAGAAATAAGGTACACCACAAGTTAAACGCTTTTTACTCTATTCTTTTCTCCATTTTCTTTTTGTTTCTCAATAGTTTCTGTGGTCTTTCACATTGGCATGAAAAGCACTCTTGCAGTGCTATGTTACCTACTTTCAGCTCATAAAGACAGTATACATGGCTCTTAAATTTCTTTCATATATACCAAAACTGTACCTTTAAAACTTTTAAAACAGCAGTGAATATAACAGCAGTGCCATTACCAAATTAATACTATGAAGAAAAACAACCTCTTAGAAGTAAAAATATTTGGAAAAAAAACCCAAATAATATGTAGAAGTTACTCATGTGAAACAGAGAGAGAGATGTGATTGAAATAAATGTGATCAACCCCTACTACCATGCACTCTTTAGAAGCTTGTCTGCTCGTCAAGAAACATTCTCTTCTAATGTCATGTTATCTTGTTTGCATTGTGAACAATATATTCAGTACTTTCAGTGTGTGTTACAAATACCCAAACTTTTAAAACGTTAAAACAGCTGGAAACTATGATTTATATGATTCATACTTTTGAATTCTGAAACACAATAAACCTTATCCAAAGTAAGAACATTTGAAAATACTAAACACCTCCTTCACCTCTTTACCTCTCTAATTTAAATCATCATTCATTAGGTATTTTTCATATGGATACAAGAAAACAGATATATATTTTGTTAAAACAAACTAGACCTAAACTCACCATTTAAAACTGTAAGAAGATATGGGTTTTCCTCCCTCCAGCCCTACTACTCTGCACTATTTAGGAGCCTGACTGCTCTCTTCCAACACAAAGGGAACAAAGTGCCCTGCCCCCTCCCTAGATGTGGGAGGAGCTGCCGGACTTGGCCTTGGAAGGGGCACAGGCCTCAGCCATGGGTGGAGCCCTGGCCGCACCTCTCAGCCCTGCTCTCTCCACCTGTTCTCTCAGAGCCTCCTCATAGAGGTCTGGGAAGGAACTAGGGACCCTACCATGGAACTTGGCTAGAACCTCCAGTACCTTCATCTTACTGGTGTCAGCACAAGCTCTCCGGCCCCACAGGAACTCATAGCGCGGAGGATCACTATTGGGCACCTGGCGGTAGTTCAGGTACTCCTTCTGCACCAGATCTTTGGTGATGAGCCTTCTGGGCTCCCCAAAGATCCAGTGCCTCCTCCCAGCATAGATCCCCAACATACTGAGGAATTCCCAGATCTCCTCCTTGGTGGCGCGGTTACCATTTATGAAGATGACCCCCAGGAGCACCATAAGGAGACCAGACTTCAGAAGCCCCCCCTCACCACTCGGACAATTGTTTCCCCCGAGGTTGAGCTTGCTGATGAGGGTGTAGATGTTCCTGCTACGGTCGACTTCCTTCATCTCCAGGCCAAAGACCAGCTCCACGCGCTCAAGGGCTGTACTGAGAATCTCAGGGAAGTGCTGCCTGTACTTCCTGCTGACAATTTTCATCAGGGCATTCTGCGTGATGGCCTCCTTCTTGGTGTACTTCTCCAGCAAGAACTCCACCAGTATCTTGGCCTTCCTGGCCAGAGGATCTTTGTGAGTGCTCTGAGTGGCAGGGGCTGCCTGGGAGGCACCTGCACTTTCCTCCTCTAGGCCCTGGGCACCTTCATCAGATCCTGCACAGGAAGGCCCTGCATCAGGAGAGCTAGGGGCCATGTCTCCCTCAAGCTCCTGGTGATCTTCAGTAGCAGGGGAGCTCGGGGGAGAACCATGAGGGGCAGAAGAGGGGGAGGAGGGGCACTCCTGCTTTGGGGCTGCAGCAGCACTGGCCTGGGCCACCTGAGTGTTCCCCCAGACCTGGTGGCGTTTCCCCCGGGCATGGGACTTGTTCTTGTGCCTCCGAGGCATGCTGATAGCAGGTCAGGGAACACAGGTGGGAGTTCAGGCAGGAAAGCAGGCAAGGAGGGCACCTGGAGGAGGGACAAGGGCATGCTCTGAGAACCTTCAGCGAGGAGAGTCCTCCCTGGCTTGAATGGAAGCCGCCTCTGAGGGGTCCTCGAGGCCAGTGCTCTAAGACCCACAGGGCTCCTGTTCTCCTGGTCAGCCTGTCCCGAGATCGCTGAATAGCAAGGGAGAGTGAGCATCTTTCCCGACACCCCCTAGGGGTTAGTGGACGGTCTTGTGGCCTAAGAGCTAGGCTGGATCCTCTGGTCTGAGTGCAGGGCTAGGGTGGCTGGAGGCTGTGCGGCCCCCTCTTTTCAGATAGAAAAGGGATTTGGGGTGCAGAGACGTGTCCCTGCACTAGTAACTCACGTCACGTCCAATCTTGACACCCGATGACACTTGGGACTGCTCCCTCTGGCCACCGTCAATGGCAGCTCTCAGAGATAGCAGCACTGTCAAGGATGGCGTTGCTCTCCCAGCATGCTTAGGAGGACGTCACTTCCTGTCCTGCGCATCTGGGCTCCAGGAGGGCAGCAGGGGCGGGACCTGGACAGGCGGGGTTCCGGGGGAGCTTCTCCCGGGATTAGCACGTGGACTTTGCCTTGACTCTTAAAGGGTCCTGGGACGTCTCTGTCCTCAACTGACAGCTGGCTCACTCCATGCTTCTCACCTGTGTCAGCACCCGCAGCAGGAAGAATTGGGGAGCCCACGCCTAACAGCCGTCCTGGAGCCCATGAGACCAACAGCGAGGGCTCTCTGGGCTCCCTCTTCTGGAGTAAGCAATGCTCTGTCGTTCTCCATGCCTTGCCTTAACCCCTGTAGATGCAGGGCTACGTCACATCTGCTGATCCGAGGCTAAGGCCTCATATTGAAGATGTGAACCCCCGAGTCTCCTGGTATGAAGTGCACATACGTCTCATCTCACCATTTCTACCTGAGGCTTCCTGGAAACAGCTGCTGCAGGTAAGATGAGCTGAGAGGGAAGGATGGGAGACTGTCTTCTGAGGTGTGGAACCCCTCACATCTCACTCAGAAACTTCATTCATATTGACTGCTGACAGGGCCTGGAAATCCTTCCCTTTCTGGTATAAGTCCACCCCTGTCCCCAGCCATGCTCATACCATTCCAGAAGAGTAAGTGAAGGGGCTCCTTAGCCTGACAGTTCTCACTGTGGTCTCTCAGTCGACTGCAGGGTCGTTGCTCAAAAGTTCTGAGATGAAGTTCTGTCGTTTTGGACAATTCCTGTGATACTAACTTTTCTCTTTTAGTCCCTGGGTGATAGTCTATTAAGCTGATCATTTCAAAGGGCCAATTCTTATCCACTAGCATTCCCTGGTGACTCAAACAGTAAATAATCTGCCTGTGGTGCGGGAGACCTGGGTTCAGTCTGTGGGTTGGGAAGACCCCCTGGAGGAGGGCATGGCAACCCACTGTAGTATTCTTGCCTGGAGTTTCCCCTTGGACAGAGGAGCCTGGTGGGCTACAGTCCGTGGGGTCGCAAAGAGTCGGACACAACTCACTGACTAAGCACACACACAACAAACTTTGTGCTGGTGATTTCATGATCTGGGCTGTACTGCCACATCCAAGCCAAACTTTGGTGCTCCATGGTCCTGGCATGGGGCCTCGGAGGTGCTGCCTCAGATTCCTTCAGTGAAGCAGTGGAGATTCATGATGCCAGGGCAGAGTGGAAGAATCCAGGGCTCAAGTTTAAAGCCTCTTCCAGCTGATCCTGTTGTCTGCTTCCCTTGCAGGCTGCACATCTGTGCCAGTCTCTCAAGTACTCCCCCACCTGGGCACACATAGGGTCAAGTTCACTGGAGACTTACTGTCCATCAGGGATTACTTAATTTTGTGTTTTCTCTTTTGTTAATAGTTTTCTTCATTCCTTCCATAAGATTTCCGTGGTTACTTCTAGGTACAAAAAGCAGCAGACCGTGTTTCATTGTTATCTCAGCTACTCTGAATGTGGTACTAACTCCGTACTCGAGTTACAGAAAATTGACAGTCTTACAATATCTGTTCGTCATGAATATACATAACATACTATTCTGTTTGAGCCTTTTTGTTCCTAAGACTCTCAGGAAATACTTCTTGTTGCCTCCATGAAGACTGTATACATTTTTCTAAACTTTTTTTGCAGGTAAATTTTTTTCTATGGTTGGTTTTGTTTATGGTGTATTTTCTATTACTTGGTGTAAGTAATTGTTGATTCTTCCAGACCAACTGGATGATTTTGCTGCTGTGATCTTATTACTATGATCTTTTGCTTTTCATTACTTCTGACTTTTATTTATATGGCATTGTTTTATATAACTCAAGTGGCTATGTGGAATTCTCCAGATTTTTTTTCTACTTTTTAAATTCATAGGTTTTTTTTTTTTCCTTTTTCAGAGATTTTATTATTTTTTTTTCTTTTTTTTTTAATTTTTTTAAATTTTAAAATCTTTAATTCTTACATGCATTCCCAAACATGAACCCCCCTCCCACCTCCCTCCCCACAACATCTCTCTGGGTCATCCCCATGCACCAGCCCCAAGCACGCTGCACCCTACGTCAGACATGGACTGGCGATTCAATTCTTACATGACAGTATACATGTTAGAATTCCCATTCTCCCAAATCATCCCACCCTCTCCCTCTCCCTCTGAGTCCAAAAGTCTGGTATACACATCTGTGTCTTTTTTCCTGTCTTGCATACAGGGTCGTCATTGCCATCTTCCTAAATTCCATATATATGTGTTAGTATACTGTATTGGTGTTTTTCTTTCTGGCTTACTTCGCTCTGTATAATTGGCTCCAGTTTCACCCATCTCATCAGAACTGATTCAAATGAATTCTTTTTAATGGCTGAGTAATACTCCATTGTGTAACAATTATGTAATTTAGAAGATAATTAAATGGTGTGTCAGGTTCTCTTGTATGAAGCAGCTGTCAGTATACATATATCCCCTCCCTCCCTCATGAACCTCCCTCCCACCCCCGACCTCACCCCTGGAGGTCGTCACAGAGCTGATCCTTGTGTCACCCAGAAACTTCCCCCACATGCCTGTTGTCCACATGGTAGTGCATATTTGTCCATGCCACTCTCTCAATTCGTCTCACTCTCTGCTTCCCCCGATGTGTCCACACGCCCGTTCTCTAGGTCTGTGTCTCCATTCTTGCCCTGCAAATAGATTTATAACTACCCTTTGGCAGCCTTTCTTTTTCATTCCCTTAGTAGTGTATTTTGCAGATAGAAGCTTTTAATATTTGCAAGGTTCCGCTTATTATTTTCTTTCATGGACTGTGCTTTTGGTGTTGTGCCTAAAATCTCATTACCAAACTCAAGTTTTGCCCCCATGTTATCTTCTAAATTTTTTTGCCTATTCCATATGGCATGTGAAATCCTAGTCCCTGACCAGTGATCAAAGCTCTTCCCCCAGCAGTGGAAGTGTTGAGTCTTAAACACTGGACTGCCAGGGATGTCCCTGCAATTTTTTTCAAATTGTGAGTTTTTCATTTAGGTCTGTGATTCCCTTTGAGTTAATTATTTTGAAAGGTTTAGAGTTTGTATGTGGATTCATTTTTCTTAGATATGGATGTCTAGTTATCCCAGGACTGTAAGTTTAAAAGACTGTCCTTTTCCATTAAATTGCCTTTGCACCTTTGTTAAAGGTCGGTTGAGTGTTAGGGGTGTCTGTTTCTAGATTTTCTGTCCTGTGCCATTGATCCGTCTAGTATTCTGTTAATAGCATACAGTCTTGAGTATTGTAGCTTTAAAATAAGTTTTGAAATCCAGTAATAGCAATTCTCTGACTTAGATATTTGATATTGACTTCAGTGGGTATTATGGATCATTTCATTTTTGACATAAAATTTTAATTGTTGGCTGCCGTTTACAATCTAAGTTGCTGGAATTTTGCACAGAATTGCATTAAGTATCTAGGTTAAGTTGGTAATAAGTGACATCTCAACAATATTGCATCTGCCTATCTATGAACATGGCATGTCTATTTATTTAGATCCTCTTTAATTTTTTTCACTGAAGTTTATGAGTTTTTCTTATATAAATCTTATGCATATTTTAAAAGAATTATTTCTAATATATTTTGGTTTTAAAGTAAATGATGTTAAGTTTTTAATTGCAAGTTCCATCTCTTTATTGGAAAAGAATTGACTATTATGTATTAACCTTATTAATATATTAATTATATAATAGTTATATATTGATAATATATTAACCTTATTAACATATACTCCTGGCTTATTAATGCCAGGTGTTTTCTTGTTGTTGATGATTATAATTCCATTTTTCCTTCCAAATATCTGTATCTTTTGCTTCCTTCTCTTATCTCATTGCATTGGCTAGGACTTTCAGTACAGTGTTGAATAGACATGGTGAGAAGGGATATCCTCACCTTGTTTTTCACCTTAGTGTGACAGTATCTGTCTTCTTACTATGAAGTAGGATATTTTACCTGTATTTCTTTTCAGATGTTGTATATGAAGCTGAGGAAATGCCTGTCTGTATCTAGTTTGCTGAGAATTTTTATGATGAATGGGTGTTGGATTTTATCAGATGATTTTGTTCCTTCATCTGTTGATCTGATCTTGTGATTATCTTCCTTAGACAGTTGATATTATGAATTATGATTACTGATATTCTCTTTTTAATTTTTGAAAATTTATTTTATTGAAGCATAGCTGATTGACAGATTTTCAAATGTTGAACATCTGAAATGCATCCTACTTTGATATAGTATGTGATTCCTTCAATGGATTGTTAGGTTTCTTTTCTTATATTTTGTTGGGGATTTTGCTTCAATGTTCATGAGAGGTATTTGTGTGCAATTTTTTTTCTCTTAATTTCTTCATGACATTTTGATATTCGAGTGTAATACTCACCTCACAGAGAAGGAATTAGGAGGTGTTCCTTTTGCTTCTATTTTCTGGGAGAGATTGTAGAGAATTGTTATCATTTCTTCCTTAAATTTTTGATAGAATTCATCAGTGGAAACCTCTGGGTCTGTTACTGTCTTTATTAGCTTATTAGTTATAGATTAAATTTCTTTAATAGATACAGACCTCTTCAGATTATCTATTTTTCTTTTTGAAAGTGGTGCTAAGTTATACCTTCAGCCAGTTTCTCAATTGAACCTTTCACTTATGTAGGCACAAAGTTGTTTGAAATATTCACTCATTATCCTTTCAATGTCCATGGAATCAGTAGTAATGGCCCCTCCTTCATTTCTACTATTAGTAATTTAATTTGTGTTTTCTTTCTTTTTTCTTGTTTAGCCTGGGGAGAATTTTATCTTCTTTTTATTTTGTATCTTTAAAGAAACTTCTCTGGGTTTTGTTCTTTCTCTGCATTACCTTCCTTTTTTCAGTGTCACTGGTTTCCGCTTTGACTTATTCTTCCTCTGCTTTTTCTTTTCTTTCACAAGTTTACTAATATAGAAGCTTAAGTTATTAATTCTGGGTTTTTTTTGTTATAGGTACTCAATGCTGTGTATACCTCTTTACTGATTTTGCTGTATCACACAACTTCTGATAAGTTGTAATCTTGTTTTCATTTTGTAAAAATAATTTTAGAATTTCTCATTAGAGTTTCTCTTTGGCCCATGTGTTGTTAGATGTTTTTTGTTTTGTCTGCAAATAATATTTAATTTTCCCACATGTCTGTTTGTTATCAATTTCTAGTTTATTTCCATCACACATTTCTTGTAATTGTGAGGTTTTTTTTTTTTTTTTTGGTCTTTGTTTTAAATAGACACTCTCAATAAAGGAAGATGAGGGGCTTATGTCAGATGTTGGCTGGAACACATTCCTTTGGTAGCCTTGAAATTTTTTTAACAGGAATTCAGGGCTGGCCGAGATGTCCTAGAATGTGGCCTTAGGTTGCTGCTAGAAACCATGCTAGAGGTCAGTTAAGGTTCTTAAGGCAGATGTTTGGACAGAGTTGTTCATGCCAATAGTTTCTGCAGTTCTCTGTTCCTAACCTCAGCTTGCAGTTCCATGACACATTGCCCTTTTTATAGGTAACGTCTGCTTGAGATCCACAGAAGGGTGGGGATCACCCACATTGTAAGGTCATGGTGTGGTGAGGTAGGCCAAAAATCTAGAGAAGAATGCAGAGTCCCTCAGTTTTGGCCTCTGATGCAGTTCTGGTCCTGGAAACACACTCGGATTAAGAACGTGTAGGGAGGGAATTGGACTCGAGAACTTACAGAGAAGAAACTCACTCAATCAAGTCCCTGATTATTTATTCAGTCTGAATTTGAACATCATGCAGTCTTCTCGGTTAAACTTCTCATCTCAAAATGGATAGAGCCATAGGGGAAATGAGAAAGACTGAGAGGAGAAAAGTCTTGGCCTCAGTGAGCGCCTTCACCATTGGGAATTCTGTCTACCAGGCACAAAGACAGTGTCAACTGCCACCTAAGCATTCTTTGGGTAGGCACAGCCTGGGCGTCCTCATTGCAGCTCTTAATTGAGGGGAGCCATGACACAGTGAGCTGACCCAGATCTTGCCCTGTGGGTCATGGAAAGAGAACAAAGCAGAGAGTGACAGCAAGCAAGTGTTCATGGGAGAGATAGGGTGAAAGTCAAGAGTCTTCAGCCAGCAGTTTGGGCAAGGCCACTGAGATCACCATGGCAGCAATCCTAGCAGAGTACGAAATATGTCACTGGTGAAAAGAGATTTCCTCAGTTCTTGCCCTTGTAAAGAAAGGGAAGGACTCTGGACTAGTGCACATCAGGGGACTTGTCTGATGAAGGTCACTTTACCAGTCTTGTGAACTTGAAATAATTGCAAGTTATCCATCTATAAGTGGAGTCTGCTAAATCCTATCCTGCATGAATGCTGGAATGCATGTACTACATATAAAGCAGAGTCATGCTGATTAAGAAACACTGGTCTTTAATTTAATGGAAGTCATGATTATTATGAACCTCGAAAATACCATCTTCCTATCTGAGGTTATTTTTATCCAGTAGATAGCAGAGACTACACAGTGCATTGGGACAAAAGAAATAAATACTCTTAAATGAGCTAAATTAAGGCAAAGTATATTTTATTTTACCAAAAAAAAGGGTTAGAGGAAATAAGGCAAACTACAAATTAAAAGATTTTCCTTTATGTTTGCTTAATTGTTTTTTGGTTTCTCAATATTTTCTGTAGTCGTGTTTCACATTACCCTGAAAATCTCTCATTCAGCAACATATTACCTACTTCCAGATCATAAAGACAATATAGATGGTTCACGAATTTCTTTTACATCTACCAAAACTGTAACTTTAAAAATCCTAAAACTGCAATAAATAAAACTGGAATATCATTGCAAGTCAATATTCTGAAGAAAAAGAATCTGTTAGAAGTAAAAATATTCAATAAAAATAAAATAAATAATATGCAGAAGTTACTAGTTTAAATCAAGAAGAAAATAGAGATCTAAACTTGGTTTGCTCGACCCCTACTAACCTGCACTATCTAGGAGCTTCACTACTCTTTGAGAAAGTTCTGTTCCAGTGTCATCTTACCTTGTTTAGATGGTGAACAACCTATTCAGTACGTTCAATGTGTTTTACATATACCCAATCTGTGGCTTTCAAAACTTTAAAACAGCAAACAATGTGATTTATATGATTAATCCATTTGTATTCTGAAGCACAATAATCCTTAAGAAAAGTAATTAACATTTGAAAATACTAAACTCCTCCCTCATCTCCTTAATCTACTTTAAATCAACGTTCACTAGATATTTCTCCTATGGATAAAGGAAAAATGGTATGTATTTTTAAAAATGAGTTGTACCTAAACTCCCTTACTACATAAAACAGTAAAGAACATAAAAGTTTTGTTCCCTCCACCCTACTACTCTCTACTATTTAGGAGCTTGACAGCTCTGTTCCAACACAAAAGGGTAGAAAGTGTGAGGGTCTCCCTCCCTAGATGTGTGAGGAGCTGTAGGACTTGGCCCTGGAAGGGGCACTGGCTTCAGCCATTGTGGGAGCCCTGGCCCTGCCTCTCAGCCCTGCTCTCTCCGCCTGATCTCTCAGAGCCTCGGCATGGAGGACTGGGAAGGAAGTCGGGACGGTATCGTGGATCTTGGCCAGCACCTCCAACACCTTCATCTTATTGATCTCAACACAAGCTCTCGGGCCCCACAGGAAATCGTAGTGCGGAGGATCGCCATTGGGCACCTGTTGGTACTTCAGGTACTTCTTCTGCACCAGATCTTTGGTGATGAGCTTTTTGGGCTCCCCAAAGATCCAGTGCTTCCTCCCAGTATAGACCCCCAACACACTGAGGAATTCCCAGACCTCCTCCCCGGGGGCGTGGTTGCCCTTCATAAAGATAATGCCCAGGAGCACCATGAGGAAACCAGACTTGGGCAGACCACCCTCATCACTCGGACCTTCATCACCCCGGAGGTTGAGCTTCTTGATGAGGGCGTAGATGTTCCTGCTACGGTCGACTTCCATCATCTCCAGGCCAAATACCAGCTCCATGTGCTTAGAGGCTCTCCTGAGGATCTCATGGAAGTGCTGCCTATACTTCCTGCCAACGACCTTCAGCAGAGATGGGCTCTTTCTCGGTGTATTTCTCCAGAAGGAACTCCACCAGCATGCTGGCCCTCCTGGTCAGAGGATTTTTGTGAGGGCTCTGAGTGGCAGGGGCTGCATGGGAAGCACCTGCACTTTCCTCTTCTGGGCCCTGGGCACCTTCCTCAGATCCTGCCCAGGAAGGCAGGATCCTGTGCCCTCTGCCCGGCATCAGGAGAGCGAAGGGCCCTGGCTTAACATAATTTGTTTCCCCACTCATCTACTGAAGGTCACCTTTGGTGATTTTGGTTTTGGGCAGCTATGACTTATTCTTCTATTAAAATTTGGTTGAAGGTTTTTGGATGGGCTTAAGGATTTGGCTCTTTTGAGTAAATACCTTAACGTTCATTTGCTAGATCATATGATAAGACTATATTTAGCTTAAAAGAATTTGCCAGACAGTTTGGAAGTATCAGTATCACTGCATTCCCTTTAGCAATGAATTAATTTTCAGGTAGTTTGCCTGTTTCCTCTTCATTTACTTGGACTTCTGTGTTTCTGGTTGGTTCTTTCATTTGTGTAGTATTTCTGTGCTTTCTTCATTATTATTATTATTTTAATTATCGTGTTTGTCTCCTTTCCCCAGGCTTCAAGGTTGAATTCTTTCTTCCTTTTTCTTTCTGCCCTCTAAGGTTGTTCCAGTGGTTTGTGTAAGCTTCTTATAGGGTGAGATTTGTGCTGAGTGTTTGTTTCTTTGTTTGTTTTTTCCTCTGATGGGCAAGGCTGAGTAGGTGGTAATTCTGTCTGCTGCTGATCAGGTTGTATTTTTCTTTTCTTTGTGGTTTAGATGAGGCATCCTGCACAGGGGCTATCAGTGGTTTGGGGATGCTGGGTCTTGTATTCCAATGGTTTCCTTTGTGTCAGTTCTCACTATTTGATATCCTCGAATTAGTTCTCTGGTAGTCTAGGATCTTGGAGCCAGTGGACCCACTCTAAAGGCTCAGGGCTTGACCTCGAGTTTTGCCTGGGTCTATATATGCTTTTCTGCTGGTCATGTACTCGTGTCCACTCTCAGCTAGTATTCTGCATGCACTTCTGTGTCTGAAGGTGTATTCCTGACGTATCTGTGGAGAGAGATGTATTCCACGTCCACCAATTCCTCTTGCCATCTTGTTCCTCCTGGGCAAGATTCGAGAGAGTCCCGTGGACTGCAAGGAGATCCAACTAGTCAATTCTAAAGGATATCAGTCCTGACTATGCATTGGAAGGACTGATGCTGAAGCTGAAGCTCCAGTACATTCACGACCTAATGTGAAGAACTGACTCATTGGAAAAGACCCCATGATGGGAAAGATTGAAGGCGGGAAAAGAAGGGAAGGGCAGAGGATGAAATGACTGGACGGATTCACCTACTCAATGGACATGAGTTTGGGCAAGCTCTGGGTGTTGGTGATGGGCAGGGAAGCCTGGCATGCTGCAGTCCTTGGAGCTACAAAGAGTCAGACACAACCAAGAGACTGAACAGAAGAGATGAGTCATCAAAATATTCTTGTCATTCCTATATTTTCTGGATGAGTTGGAGCCTTCCCTTGCTGCAAGGCTGATTCCCTTACAGTGGCAAAGAACGTGTGAGAAAATGTGTTCTCTGCTTGGTTTATCAACTGTGATCCAGGTACACATTTCCCCGGGCAAATTATACAAGCTTCAACCAAAACCTTGGAGGCTTCTTGAAATTATCATTGTCCCTATGACCCACAAACATCAGGGAGGATTGACAGAAACAATACAAAAACTGCACTCTAGCAATATAAGAATTAGGAACATGGGGCTTTCAGTTCAGTCACTCAGTCGTGTCTGACTCTTTGCGACCCCATGAATCGCAGCACGCCATGCCTTCCTGTCCATCACCAACTCCCGGAGTTCACTCAGACTCACATCCATCGAGTCCGAGATGCCATCCAGCCATCTCATCCTCTGTCGCCCCCTTCTCCTCCTGCCCTCAATCCCAGCATCAGAGTCTTTTCCAATGAGTCAACTCTTCGAATGAGTTGGCCAAAGTACTGGAGTTTCAGCTTTAGCATCATTCTACCACCCCCCCCGATTTCTGCCTCCCTGAGAGCAGGAAATACATCTCTTAAGAAGGATGTACTGCCTGCATCTGGAGGCAGAGGGAAACCCTTCCAACCAGAAATAGGCAGTTCAAGCAGAGAAGCCTGTATACGCAAACCTTGTTAAGTCTTTAATTTACTACCCTGGGTACAGATTCTGTTTAGATTCCTTACTAGTTGAGTACCTTACACCTAAGTGGATTTGTCCTGTCAATTCCTCACAAATTGTTTTGTTGTCTACTAAATAAAGAAGCTGCCTGCTTTGCCCACTTCTTAGGCCCCATTTCTATGACACTTCTTGTGCACATGAATTGCAATTTGTCTCTTGTTCTCCTGTTACCCTGTCTTGTGTCAAGTTTACTAGTAGTCTAACCACAAGAATTCAAAGACGTAAAGGGAGGAATGTCTTTCTTCCCTACACATCTCAAGGGAGTTCACCCTTATATCTCAGTAACTCCCTGGAGACAATGTTCGTAGAATACCAGTCTGTGCACTGGAATCTCCTGCATTGAGATAAGAGCAGAGACACCTTAGATTTCTGTCTGTTAGGGGACAAATTGTGTCCCCTCCACAAATGCATATTGAAGGCATAACTCGGAGTACTTCAGAATGCAACTGTAGTTAGAAATAAGATCGTTAAAGAGATGGTTGAGTTAAAATGAAGTCATTAGTGTGGGCCATAACCCAGTGTGACTATCAGAAGAAATTGAGACACAAAAGGAGGCACCAGGGATATATGCACTCAAAAGGAATGCAAGTGAAGAGGGTAGCCACCTGGCAGCCAAGGGGAGAGGCCTCAGGGTAAACCAGCCTTCACCTTGGACTTGCAGCCTCTAGAACGCTGAGAAAATAAGTTTCCGTTGTTTCAGCCACCCATTCTGTGGGGTTTTGTTGTGGAGAGCCTAACAGATCCGTACGTTACCCCAGGTAGAGATTTCTTCCTGGATAGTCTTTTTACTTTCCTGTCATTCCTAAAGGCTATCTCAGGATCTTGCTTATGTGATTGCAGCTCCTTCTTTCTAAAGTTGTATGGGGATAGGCTAGGTTTTGATCTTAGCCTCACCAGAACTAGCATAGAGCCTTTCAAAGAGCAGGTGCTCAAAAAATAAATGAGGACCGTAAGAGGTCTAACTTGTTAAGGTTTAATACCTCCTGCATTTTTCAAGAAGCATATCGAGGTATAAATTATTTAGTTTTACAAAACAGAAGACCGAAAAGATGGAGAACAATCAAGGTTGATCATGTTTTGAAACTTTTTTCATTTTATTTTTTCATTCCATTGTCCCAGCAGTTTTATTGCGGGATTGCTTCCCATTTCAGCAAAAGTCCCTATTTTGTTGTCACATTTTCTTATCTGGATGATCTTTTAAAAGTCTTCGTCTTCGGTAGGGGTGGGAGAAGCTGCTGGACGTGGCAGTGGACCATGCCTGGAAGGGACAGTGGTGCCAGGCCTGGCTGGAACTGTGGCTCGAGCTCTCTCCTCATCTCACAAAGCTTCTTCATATTGTGATGAGAAGGCACTGGGGACCGTATCATTGACTTTTGCCAAAAATACCAGGACTTTCATTTTGCTGGTTTCAGCATGGGCTCGTGGGCCCCACAGGAACTCGTAACGTGGAGGATCGCTGTGGGCAACATGACCGTACTCCAGGTACTTCATTGTCACTAAGTCTCTGGTGATGAGCTTCCTGGGCTCTCCGTAGATGAAGTGTTTTCTTTCAGCATATACTCGCATCATATGCAAGAATTTCCAGATGTCTTCTTCAGCGGCACAGCCGCCCTTCATGAAGATCACACCCAGAACTGTCATCAAGAGACCAGTCTTAGGTAAGCCCCTACCATCCCACACCCTCCCATTGTTGGGCAGGTTCAGTTTGCTGACGAGGTCATAGGAGTGGATGGTTGAGTCAACTTCCTTCAAGTCAACTGCAAAGACAGCCTCGATGTGTTCAGAGGCTCTCTTGAGAATCTCGGCAAATCGGTGATGGTATCTTGGGTGGATAATCTTCAGCATGTCTTCCTTCATGATGGGCTGCTTCATTTTATACTTACACAGAAGGAACTGCTCCAACAAACTTGTCATGCTGTTCAGAGTATCACGATAGGTGTTTTCGGTAGAAGATGAGGAACGTGAATCTTCCTCATCTTGACTGCTATCTTCTTCATCAGATGTTGGGTCAGCAGTAGTTGAAAAAGTGCTGGTAGTAGATGGGGCTTCCAAAGACCCCTGGGAAGTGCTATTTGACCCAGTAGCTGATGAGCTCTGTGACTTATCCTCTAAAAGAGAAGAGGTAGAGGGAAGCTCTTCCATTACTGCAGTGGGCTGAACTCCCTTGTGACTCTGGGGCTCATATCAGGCCTGGTGGCGTTTCTCACGGATGCAGAGTTTATGAGACTGACCCCCAAGCATGATGACTGCTCTGGGGGACAATGATTAGAAGTGTGAGTAGGAGGGCAGGTGATAAAGGCCCACAGGATGACAAAGGTTGAGTGTGCAGCCGCAGCAGGGGAATACCACCTTGGTTATCAGGAAGGCTACATTTGTGGTTTTCTTGAGGGCACTGTTCTGAAAACCCCCAGGGTTCCTATTCTCTTAATCAGCCTGTCCTTTGGGAAACATATTGAAGGAAATTAGAGTGATCTTTAGGCTGCATCCTGCTACCCCTGCCTCAGGCATGCTGGGGTGACAGAAGGGGCTGGTAGTCTCCTACACAGAGGCATCTGTTATTTCACATTCAAGACCACCAACCCAGTCATAGGACCTATTCCCTCTGCAGTTTTGTAGTTGGCATCACAAAGCTCCCTGGGATTTCTGAGAAGTGAAGAGGTCCTCACCGCATCACCTCAGTCAGTAGTTATCACGCAGTACTGAGTGGGCACTGGGAAGTTTTCTGTCCCTGCCTCTGGAGTCCTCAACACGAATTAAGAGTGCTTCCTTTGGTTCCCCATAGGGCCTGGTATCCCCACCCCTTTCTTGGAATGGTATCTGCACCTTCATACTAAGGGTTTCACCTCCAACACACCTGATACAAATAAATGTTGGTGGAACTTCAGCTTGATAGCTCTGCCCTGGTTCTTCAAGGGCTATAAGGAACAGGGCTGGATTCATTATCACTTCTTTTTATTGGTAGATGATCCCTCAGTCCTCGCTTTGACCTTTGTTGTGGCCTGAAATTCTACACTCACTTCCCCTTAGGTCCGCCCCTTCTACTACTATACTTTTCTTATAGTAGGGCAAGCATCTCCATGAGACCCTGAGGAGAAAGTAAGATTCTCCTCATCCATCCATACCCGTCCCTGGTCTTCTGAGGGGGAGAGGATGAGATGAATCATATGGTGATGGGGTGTGTGGTTCCCTTCGTCTTCAGGGTATTCAGTTGGTTTCTGGAAAACCTGGAAATAATCCTACTGCTGGCCCTATGCTATACCCCTTGGACCATGTCCCAGTCCTGCTTGTGACATCATAGAAGGAAATACGCATGTCATGTCAACAATGAGCAGGTATCCAAGGGATGCCAGGAAGGGCAGGGTTCTGTGCGGTTTCCTCAGAGTTCTGAGGTCAGGGGGTTTCATATGTCCAAAGCTTGACTCCTGGGAGGGTGTGGGGCTCCTTTGTTTATGTAAGGGAGCTCTCCTCAGACTAAGCTCCTCCCTCCGTGATGCCCGAGAGGGAAAGTCTGGGAATGCCACACGAGTCTGCTCCTACCTGTGCCTTTAGGGATGACAACAGGATTCAGGCTTCTTGGGGCCCTCCGTGTTCAGTGTAGGGGTATGACCTGACTCAGGTGCCTCACCTTGACTCCTGGGGGACCCTGGATTTCAACTTTCTGTCAACCCAAGGTGACCCATGTTGAGCAAAGATCATGTCCTTGCAAGCCCTGAAAAGAAGTGAGGGAATGTGCAGCCTGGCAGCTCTGACTTGGCCTTCTGAGAGTAGACACAGGCCAGTCTCTCTGTGACTTCAGTTCCTCATTCATCTGTCTTTACCTTGACTCCTGTCTCTTCTATGAAAGACTTCTTGGGAAATGCCACGTCTTTGAAAAGTCTTAGTCTGCCTGCACCAAATCTCAGAGAATGGATTGAGTCCCAGGGGTGATGGGGAAGCTGCCGTCCGGGAGGGGGCCCCAGCATAGGTGGTGTGCTATCAGAGAAAACATGCTGATCTCTTCCTTCTCTTCACTGACCAGACACAGCCTCTTGTAGAACCTTCACTCCCTAACAGATTTACTCTCTGAAAGGAAGGGGCTGAATTAAATGATTTTGTGCATCCTTGATCTTTCCTGGTTTACTGACATTTCCTTGGTAGATAAATTGTCACTGAATGCTCTTTCTTTACTCGTACTGCACTTTTATTTTCATATTTCTTTTACTTATTTCTGGGGTTTTTAACCGTGTTTGGAGTATGAAATTCTGCTATTTAGGGTGTGAAATACCTTTTTTGACTAATATTCAGAAAGAGGAAGTGACACAAGGTTGGCCTCATCCTGGTGGAGTGGCACAGTATGGGCTCGGAGGAATTCAGTGCCAGGGTTCAGTCCAGCTCCTACCATTTATGAGCTTTGAATTTAACTTCTTTATTCCAGCTTCTTTATCTGCAAACTCTGTTTGAAAAAGTCTATAGTGTAGGACCACAGACATGTGTGATGTATGTAAATCACCTGGCACAGTATGAGACAAGCTTTGGTACACTGAATGAATGGCAGTTATTACTAAGGTGATTTTGACCCTGAATGATCACAGACTTACATCACATAATTTTATTTCCAGGCTATATTAGAGAATATGCAACTCCAAACAATAATCAAATCCACATCAGCACTAATGCTCCCAAACAAGTAAAAATAAGCAGTATTTCCCTATTTGAGCTCGTGTTTTAGGATGTGTTTGGGGTTATCTTCTCCGCATGGATGCAAGTACAAGTTCATTTGTCTCAAAGACCAACAACATCCCTCTCAGGTGCTGTTTTTTGTCCAAACCACCCCTAAATTAAGCCCACAGACAGTAAAAATTGAGCCCACCCTTAAAGTTTGCCAAAGTACACTAAACACAACCTAATTAAACTGCCCATTTAACAGAGCAAGTTCTGGTGCTCCCATCCGTGAAAGAGAGAGACAGTCCAGTGATGTCTTGGCATCTCACTCCAATGGGTATCACCCTTATTTCTCAGAAACTCTCTGGACAGCTTTTGGTGAAGACACGTAGTGTGAGTGTTCACTTGCCTGGCTCAAGTGCACAGGGCCCCTTCCATTCCCTATGTTGAGATTCCTTATAGTTTTCAGATATCCCCAAATAATGGTAAATATATGGTTGAGATATATTCCAGGTTTACAGCCTCACCTCTGAGAACCATGATATGAGTTCTGGCATCACTCCCACAGCTTCATCTAGCCCATCATGCATCTGGACTGAAAATGACCTCCCACTGAGGAACTAGACATTTCCCAAGACCCAATGCTGCCTTAATCAGGTAACTTAGACATGCTTACTCTCAGCTGGAACCTCCTCTTCCACACCTCCCCCATTTAAATTTACGATTTGTTTATTCCTTAGAGTTAGCTCACCACCTTCCTTATATGGTATCTGCTGCTAGACTCAAAATTCCATGGGCAGTGGCTTGGTCTCCATTTTCTTACCAACCCAGTACTATAAGAAAGCCTTCTAAACAGAAGATGGTCAATTAATTTGGCAGAAAACAGAAATAATGAGCAAAGACTCTGTTTTATTATGATTTAAGTGTCATACAGTTTGAATAAGCTACACAAATCTAAGTCCATGTTATTAGCTTTTATAAGGAAAGAGGACAGATAAGACAAATGAAGAAGAAACCCGCATTTACTCTGAAAGCTTTCTGATCCCAAATATTTATCTCTAGGCTTCTTACACATTTCCAAGTAAAATCCTATTCCAATGCTATATTACCCCATCCTGAACCGTAAGGAAAATATTGAAGTCTTTTCAGGTTGTTTACAAAAAATGAACTCCTAGTCATAAACCTAATAGCAGTAAACATGACTCCATTGACATTAATAAACCTAGATTCTGAAGCAAAATAAACCTTTTGAAGAGTAGTAACATTTAAATATTGTATAAAACACCTCTACCTACCTACAGAAATCATCTATTTTTTACTAGATCGTATTCATATGGATAACAGGTAAACATGCATATTTTGTTAAAACTGCACCTAAACTCCCATACTACTTAAAACTGTGAAGAACATATGGGTTTTGTTCCCCCCCCACCCCTACTACCCTGCACTATTTTGGAGGTGAACTGTTCTCTTCCAACTCAAAGGGAACAAACTGTCCTGACCCCCTCCCTAGTTGTGGGAGGAGCTGTAGGTCTTGGCCCTGGAAGGGGCACTGGCCTCAGCCATAGCTGGAAAAATGGGAATGCCTCTCAGCCCTGCTCTCTCTGCCTGATCTCTCAGAGCCTCGTCATAGAGGTCTGGGAAGGAACTCGGGACCGTATCCTGGATTTTGGCCAGAATTCCCAACACCTTCATCTTATTGGTCTCAGCATAAGATCTCGGGCCCCACAGGAACTCCTAGAGCAGAGGATCACTATTGGGCACGTGGCGATAGTTGAGGTACCCCTTCTGCACCAGATCTTTGGTGATGAGCTTTCTGGGCTCCCCAAAGATGGAGTGCTTCCTCCCAGCATAGATCCCCAACACACTGAGGAAATCCCAGATCTCCTCCTCGGTGGCGCGGTTACCCTTCATAAAGATGATGCCCAGGAGCGCCATGAGGAGACCAGACTTGGGCAGCTCCTCCTCATCACTTGAACCTTCCTCAACCCCGAGAGTGAACTTGTTGACGAGGGCATAGATGTTACTGCTGCAGTCGACTTCCTTCAGCTCCAGGCCAAACACCAGCTCCATGCGCTCAGAGGCTCTGCTCAGAATCTCTGGGAAGTGCTGCTTGCACTTCCTTCCGATGACATTCAGCATGGCATTCTGTGTGATGGGCTCCTTCTTGGTGTACCTCTCCAGCAGGAAATCCATCACCATGCTGGCCTTCCTAATGTGAGGATCTTTGCGAATGCTCCGAGCGAGCAGGGCTGCTCAGGTGGCATCTGCACTTTCCTCCTCGGGGCCCTGGGCACCTTGATCAGATCCTGCACAGGAAGCCTCTGCATCAGGAGAACTAGGGGCCATGGCTCCCTGAAGCTCCTGGCGATTGGCAGCAGCAGGGGAGCCCAGGGGAGAACCTTGAGGGACAGAAGACGGGGAGGAGAGGCACTCCTCTCCTGGGGCTGTAGCAGCACTGGCCTGGGCCTCCTGAGTGTCCCCCTGGATCTGGTGGCGTTTCCCGTGGGCATGATGCTTGCTTTTGTGCTTCCGAGGCATGATGACACAGGTCAGGGACCGTAGGCGGGCGTGCAGTTAGGAAGGCAGGCAACGAGGGCACCTTGAGGAAGGACAAAGAAATGTGAGCACCTTCACCAGGGAGAGTCGTCCCCGGCTTAAAAAAGTCTGCTTCGTAGGGTGCTTTGAGGCCACTGCTCTAGGACCCACAAGTCTCCTGTTCTCCTAGTCAGCCTGTCCCCTGAAACCCTGAGTAGGAAGTGAGACTGAGACCTGGGGCGCAGCCAGACAGCCCTGCTTGGGGTTTAGACGGGCCTGTGAGGGCCGGCAGGGGAGCCATGTCCTTTCAGTTCACATTCAGAGTTAGGATGAAAAACGGGGAATGACCCCCTAGCACCCGCCCCGACCCCTCTTCTGCTCTGAAGCTGATGCTGCCACCTTCCCTGTGACTCTGGAGAAGGAGAGGAGGGAGCGCTCATACTCCCACCGAAGGGTCCCAGGACCCGCCCTTCTGTAAGGAAGCTCTAACCTCCCCACTCAGACCGCAGCCTCCCATCCCCGTGTTTGGCCAGGAGGAAGCGCTGACCACAGGGGAGGGTCCTGACTGGCCCTTGTTTCGGGGAGGATGGTCCTCACCCTGGCTCCTCTTGAGCCCTGATATCCTCCCTGTACTGACCAGCTACCAATGTCTCGGACCGAGGTCCCCTCCTCTCTCACTGTCCCACATCCGAGATCACAATGAGGGCGCCCCCAAACGATTAGAGATGCCCTGATCCTACCCGCTTGCTCTGAGGCCAAGTTGCGGGGGGTGGGGGTTTCACGTGGCTGCCTTTCTGGGGTGTGGAGACCCTCAGTGCTCACCGAGGGTCCCTCCTTTAGCTACAGGGCTCGGGGCTTTCCCTCTACTGAGCAGAACTGGAGTCCACCATGCCTGGACCGAAGCCGTCCTCTCGGAGACCACATGGGTGACGTGGCTGGACTTGGGGCTTAAGATGCAGGCCCGAATCTTCCAGGGGACAACAGGGGCAGGGTGGTCGGGGGTTGTCCGGCCCCCCCTTTTCAGAGGGAAAGGCTTGGTCGTGCCGGACGTGTGTCCCCGCACTTGTAACTCACGTCACCTCACACTTGGACACCTTGTGAGACCTGGGAGTCCTCCGTCTGGGCACCCTACAAGGCACTTCTCTAAGACGACAGCAGCTCTCCAAGATGGCTTCGCAGCCACAGCGTGTGTGCGTGGTCGTCACTTCCTGTCATGTGCTTCTGTGTTCCAGGCGGACGGCAGAGGCGGGGCCAGGGTGGGCGGGGTTCCGGGGGAGCTTCCCGGAGGACTGGCATGTGCAGCTTTCCTTGAATAACAGCAGATCCTGAGACCTTCCCTGTACTGAGCAGAGTCTTCAGGCCTCACCTTCCAGGCTCTAGCTTCCGTCAGCACCCCAGCAGGAATTGTTTCTGGCCTGGCCGAACTGGCTTCCTGGAGCTCCTGAGAATGACAGTGAGGGCACTTTCGGGCCCCGTCTTCGGGGCTGAGTGATGCTCCGTCCAATCTCCGTGTCTTACCTTGTCCCCTGTAGGTGGTGGGCTACGTGGCATCTGCTGACCTGAGGCCAAGGCCTCACATCGAAGACATCACGTCCCGAGACTCCTGGTGAGAAGTGCAAGTACATCTCCTCTGGACACTTCTGCCTGAGGCTTCCAGGAAATGGCTGCTGCCGGTAAGATGAGCTGAGAGGGAAGGATGGGAGACTGCCCTCTGTGATGTGGAACCCCTCACATCTCACTCAGGATCTTCATATTGACTGCAGGCAGGGCCTGGAAATCCTTCCCTTTCTGGTATGAATCCACCTCTGTCCCCAACCATGCCCCACACAATCCCAGTAGAGAAAGTGAAGGGGCTCCTTAGCCTGACAGTTCTCGCTGAGGGCTCTTAGTCGACTGCAGGGGCATTGCTCGAAAGTTCTGAGGTGAATTTCTGTCCTTTGGTACAACTTTTGTGGTACTACATTTTCTCTTTTAGTCCCTGTGTGATAGTCTTTTAAGGTGATCACTTAAAAGGGCCAATTGTCATCCACTAGCAAAGTTTGTGCTGGTTATTTCATGACCTCTGGCCCATACTGCCACATCCAACTCAAACTTCTGTTCCCCATGGTCTTGGCATGGGAGCTCTGAGATGCTACCTCAGATTCCTTCAGTGAGGTTGTGAGCAATTTTTGGCCCCAGGGCACAGTGGAAGTATTAAGGGCTGAACTTTAAAGCCTTTTCCAGCTGATCCTGTTGTCTTCTTCCCCTGTAGGCTGCACACCCCTTGTCAGTCTCCGAGTACTCCCTCACCTTGACGCTCATAGGGTCAAGTTCATTAGAGACTTACTTTGCCTCGGGGATTATGTAGTTTTGTGCTTTTGCTTCTGTTAATAGTTGTCTTTATTCCTTGTATAAGTTTTCCATGGTTTATTCTGGGTACAGGAAACAGCAGCCCACGTTTGATTGTGGTCTCAGCTGATCTGACTGGAGTAGATCTGTAAAGGAGTTAAGGAACATCGACAGTCTTACAATATGTGCTCCTTAGGAATACACATAACATACTATTCTGTTTGAGACTTCTTTCTCCTAAGGCTGTCAGGAAGATCTTCTTGTTGCCTCTATGTGGAATGTATACATTGTTTTGAGGTTGCTTTGTAGGTACGATTTTTCTATGGTTGCTTTTATTTATGGTGTTTTTCTATTACGTGACCAAAGAAATTGTGATTCTTCCAGGCCAGACTCTTGCTTTTGTTATGGTGATCTATTTCATATGAGATAGCTAAAATTTTTTATATGTTTGAATATTTCCTGTCTTATTTTCTAAGATTTTTAATTCGAGGATAAATTCTTATGTTATCTTTTGGTTTTCATTGTTCTTATTCATTTGGCATTATTGTATATAAGTCTGTATTGGCTATGTGTCCTTGTCCAGATTTTTACTACATTTTAAATATGAGCGTTTATGAAAAATTTTAATTGGAGGATAATTGCTTTATAGTGTGTTAGTTTCTGTTGTACAACAGTATGAAGCAGCTATAAGTATACATATATCCCCCTCCAGGAGCATCCCTCACATCACCCCATCTCAGTCCTCTAGGTTGTCACAGACAGAAGTCTGAGCTGCCTCTGTTCCAGAGCATCTCCCCACTAGCTATCTCTGGTACACATGGCAGTGCATATACGTCACAGCCTCTCTCAGTTTGTCCCTCTCTCTCCATCCTTTGCTGTGTCCACGTCTTTTCTCTGCATGTGTCTCTATTCCTACCCTGCAAATAGATTCATCAGTGCCAATTTCTAGATTCTATATAAATGTGTTAATACGCAATAATTTTTTTTTCTCTTTCTGCTTTACTTCACTCCGTGTAACATACTCTAGGTGCATCCACCTCACTACAGGTCAGTTCAGTTCAGTCGCTCAGTTGGGTCCGACTCTTTGTGACCCCATGAATCACAGCACGCCAGGCCTCCCTGTCCATCACCAACTCCCAGAGTTCACTCAGACTCACGTCCATTGAGTCTGTGATGCCATCCAGCCATCTCATTCTTGGTTTTCCGCTTCTCCTCCTGCCTTCAATCCCTCCCAGGATCAGAGTCTTTTCCAATGAGTCAACTTTTCGCATGAGGTGGCCAAAGTACTGAAGCTTCAGCTTTAGCATCATTCCTTCCAAAGAATTCCCAGGGTTGATCTCCTTCAGAATGGACTGGTTGGATCTCCTTGCAGTCCAGGGGACTCTCAAGTGTCTTCTCCAACACCACAGTTCAAAAGCATCAATTCTTCGGCACTCAGCCTTCTTCACAGTCCAACTCTCACATCCATACATGACCACTGGAAAAACCATAGCCCTGACTAGACGGACCTTAGTCAGCAAAGTAATGTCTCTGCTTTTGAGTATACTATCTAGGTTGGTCATGACTTTTTTTCCAAGGAGTGAGCGTCTTTTAATTTCATGGCTTCAGTCACCATCTGCAGTGATTTTGGAGCCCAAAAAAATCGAGTCTGACACTGTTTCTACTGTTTCCCATCTATTTCCCATGAAATGATGGGACCGGATGCCATGATCTTTGTTTTCTGAATGTTGAGCTTTAAGCTAACATTTTCGCTCTCCTCTTTCACTTTCATCCAGAGGCTTTTCATCTCCTCTTCACTTTCTGCCATAAGGGTGGTGTCATCTACATATCTGAGGTTATTGATATTTCTCCCGCCAATCTTGATTCCAGCTTGTGTTTCTTCCAGTCCAGTTTTTCTCATGATGTACTCTGCATATAAGCTAAATAAGCAGGGTGACAATATACAGGGTTGACGCACTGTTTCCTGTTTGGAACCAGTCTGTTTTTTCCATGTCCAGTTCTAACTGTTGCTTCCTGACCTGCATACAGCTTTCTCAAGAGGCAGGTTAGGTGGTCTGGTATTCCCATCTCTTTCAGCATTTTCCACAGTTTATTGTGATCCACACAGTCAAAGGCTTTGGCATAGTCAATAAAGCAGAAATAGATGTTTTTCTGGAACTCTCTTGCTTTTCCCATGATCCACCTCACAACAACTATCTTAAATTTGGTTCTTCTTATGTTTGTGTAATAGTCCATTGTATATATCTACCACAACTTCTGTATCTATTCATCTGTCAGTGGAATTTGAGGTGGTTCCTTCCATGTCCTAGCTATTGTAAATAGTGTTTCAATAAACAGTGCGGTCCCTGAATGTTTTCAACTCATGGCTTTCTCAGTGTGTATGCCCAGTAGTGGGATTGCTGAGTCATAGGGTAGTTTTATTTCTAGTTTTGAAAGGACTCTCCATACTGTTCTCCGTAGTGGCTATATCAATTTACTTTCCCCCTCAATGTGCAAGAGGGTTCTCTTTTCTTCATGCCACTTCAGCACTTATTGTTTCTAGATTTGTTTATGATAGCCTTTTCTGGCAAGTGTGAGGTGATGCATCATTGTAGCTTTGGTTTGCATTTCTTTCATAATGAGTTGTAAACATCTTGTCTTGTGAGCATCTGCATTTTTTTAAAGAAGAGATTTAGGATTACAGAAAATTTAGCAGATAGTATACAGAGTTCCTATAGAGCTAGTCTCTTCCTCCACTTAGCATCTTCTGTTATTAACATCTTGGATTGGTTCAACTGATACAAGTTCATTTGTTAAAACTGAGCAACTCATATCAATATGGTGTTATTAACTATTGTCCGTTGCTTACAATATATTTTACTTTTGTTGTTTTGGCAGTTCTGTGTTGTTGCTTTTGTTCAGTTGCTCAGTCACCTCTGACTGTGACCCCATGATCCATAGCACTCTGGGCTCCTATGCTTCACCATCTCCTGGAGTTGGCTCAAAAGTCATGTCCATCCAGTGATGCCATCCAAACATCTCATCCTGTGCTGCCTCCTTTTCTTTTTCCCTTCCATCTTTCCCACATCAGGGTCTTTACCAATGAGTCAGCTCTTCCCATAAGTGGCCAAAAGTTTGGAACTTCAACTTCAGCATCAGTAATCCCATGAACATTCAAGGTTGATTCCTTTCAGGAATGATTGGTTTGATCTCCTTTCTATCCAGGGGACTCTCAAGAGTCTTCTCCAGCCCCACAATTCAAAAGCAGCAATTTTTCATCACTCAGCCTTCGTTATGGTCCAGTGTTCACATCCACACATGACCCCTGGGAAAATCATAGCTTTCACTAGACACACCTCTTTTGGGCAATGTAATATCTCTGCTTTTTATTATGTGATCTAGGTTTGTTATAGCTTTTCTTGCAAGGAATTAACGTCTTTTAATTTCATGGCATCTTTTAATTTGGGGCTTCCCTCATAGCTCAGTTTGTAAAGAATCTGCCTACAGTGCAAGAAATGCACGGTCAATTCCTGGGTCAGATAGATCGCCTGAAGAAGGAAATGGGAACCCAATTCAGTATTCATGCCTGGAGAATCCCAGGGACAGAGGAGGCTGGGAGGCTACAGCCCATGGGGTCGCAAGAGTGGGACACGACTTAGTGACTAAACCACCACCACCACCGCCATGGCTGCTTTCACCATCCACAGTGATTTTGGAGAAGAAATTTAAATCTTCCATTGTTTCTACTTTTCCCCATCTGTTTGCCATGAAGTGTTGGGACCAGATGCCATGATCTTAGTTTCTTGAATGTTGAGTTTAAGCCAGGTTTTTCATTCTCTTTTTCACGCTCATTGAAAGTCTCTTTAGTTCCACTTCACCTCTGCCATAAGGGTGGTATCATATGCACATCTGAAGGTATTGATATTTCTCCTGGCAATTTGATTCCAGCTTGGGTTCTCCATCTGGGAATTTTCATGATGTATTGTGCATTTTACCTTAAATAATCAGGGTGACAATATGCAGCCTTAATGTATTCGTGCCCTAATTTTGAACCTGTCTATTGTTCCTTGTCCACTTCTAACTGTTGCTTCTTGACTGTATACCGGTTTCTCAGAAGCAGAGTAAGGTATTCCCATCATTTAAGAATTTTGCAGTTTCTTGTGATACAGGCAAAGGCTTTTGCATAGTCAAACAAGTAGAAGTTTTCTGGAAAAGTCTTGCTTTGTCTATGACCCAATGGAGATTACCAATTTGATATCTGATTCCTCTGCCTTTTCTGAACCAGCTTGTACATATTGAAGTTCTCTTTTCAGATACTGTTGAAGCGTAGCTTGAAGCATTTTGAGCATTCCCTAGCTTGCATGTGAAATGAGCACAATTATATGATAGTTTGAACATTCGTTGGCATTGCACATCTTTGGGATTGGAATGAAAGCTTACCTTTTCCAGTCCTGTGTCCTCTGCTGAGTGGTCCAAATTTGCTGGCCTGTTGAGTGCAGTACGTTAACATCATCATCATTTAGGGTTTGAAATAGCTCAGCTGAAATTCATCACCTCCACTAGCTTTGTTCTTAGGAATGCTTCATAAGGCCCCCTTGACTTCACACTCCTGGATGTCTGGCTCTACGTGAGTGATCACATCATCACTGTTATCTGGGTCATAAAGACCTTTGTTGAACAGTTCTTCGTATCTCCTTGCCACCTCTTCTTAAAATCTTTTCCTTCTGTTCTGTCTCTATAGTTTCTGTCCTTTATTGTGCCCATCTTTGCATGAAGTGTTCCCTTGGTGTCTCTATTTTCTTGATGAGAACTCTAGTCTTTCCCATTCTTTTTTCCCCTCTATTTCTTTGCATTGTTCACTTGAAAATGCTTTCTTATTACTCCTTGCTTGTTCTTTGGAAATTTGCATTCAGATTGGTATATCTTTCCTTTGCCTTTTGCTTCCTTCGTTCTCAGTTATTTGTAAGGCCTCCTCAGACAACCATTTAGCTTTCTCATTTCTTTTCTTGTGGATGGTTTTGGTTACCACTTCCTAGACCTTGTTCTGAGCCTCCATCTTTAGTGTTTCAGGCAGTCTTCCTACCAGATCATATCCTTGAAAGTATTCCTCACCTCCACTGTATAATCGTAAGGAACTTGATTTAGGTCATATCTGAATGGCCTAGTGATTTTCTCTACTTTCTTCAACTTAAGTCTGTCTTTTGCAGTAAGGAGCTTATGATCTGAGCCAGAGTGAGCTCTGGTCTTGTTTATGCAGGCTGTGTAGAGCTTCTCCATCTTCAGCTGCAAGTTATTCCTTTACTTCCTACATTTCCATTCCAGTCCCCTATTATGAAAAGGACATTTTTGGGGGATGTTAGTTCTAGGCTGTGATGTACATCTTCATAGCACCACTGGACTCTAGCTTCTTTGGCATCATTGTTTGGAGCATAGACTTGGATTACTGTGATGCTGAATGCTTTGCCTTGGAAATGAACCAAAATCATTCTGTCCTTGTGGACAATGCACCCAGTACCTGCAGTTTGAAGTCTTTTTTTGACTATGCGACTGCTCATTTTCTTCTCATGGATTTTTGCCCACACAAGAGTCCTCGTCAACATTTTAGAATCAGACAACTAACATGACAGGAATTGTGATTTTAATTGAGATTACCAT